>NC_081405.1:277416807-277716807 GCF_030272615.1 Cryptomeria japonica
GTCCACAATAGTCCCACTCTCTATAGAAGTCATCTATCTATGGCTGACAACTCCTCCACTTCATCTTGTGGTGTCTAAAGTAGATGACCCGACTCATGCTCCCACATTTCAGGAAAAGTCTGCATGAATACAAAAAAGTTCTCATCAAACTCCATCAACCCTCTGCTTCGGATGACAACACGTCGTTGAGATGCCAACACATTTCAAGGACACCAACATTCCAGATGGACTAACATGTGATCCCCAGATGACAACACATGTCCTGGAGGAACACGTGGTGCTGGGACTCGAACGCGTCCCTTAGATGCCTGCACATCGCAAAATATGAAAATACTAAAACCATGCATAAAATCAAGCATACAAGTATAGTTCAAGGCCTACCTGCTTGAGCTCATCACTCTACTTCTCCATGGCCTAAAGATCTTCAATCCTACTTGCCATGTGCTCCCATCTACGTCACATATTTTCTTAGACTCTATACAAATCTCAGCTAAAATTTCCATGGTGAATATATAGCCTTATTTTTGCCCAAAATTTTTCTTGACTATTTTGGGACAAATTTCACTTATTTTCCTTCCTATTTTCCTCCCCTTGCTGGGGGAAAAAGACAAGGGGGCATATACTCGCCTTTATCTAATTTTTCTTTTCTATCCGTACTAACGCTCCTTAAGCATTCTTCTCGCCGAATTGGTTTCCTTCATTTTTTGTGTTGACAAATTTTCAAATTTTGCACTATGGGACTCATCATGCTGAATACTGCGGTTTCTTATGGAGACTTGGGAGCATCATCTATTATTGTTGACTCGATCTCTATAATATCCTTTTTTGGTTAGGTATTTATTGCATTCATTGCATTGCATGGGCTTAATGAATTCATCTTTCTGAAACTACTTTAGTGCACCTAATCCTTTGAGTCGACCAGTCCACTAAATTGGGGGAAAAATGTAGTGTCCTAAATTGTGCCTAGTGCATTTATGACACTTATACATGGTGCTCAGTGTATTAATGGTAGGGCCATGATTAAACTTTTATCATTTTGACATCATGGGCTCCCTAGAAAAAGTGCCCTCGTTCACTTTAAAAACCCATTTGGACCTATCTTTGAGAAGACGAAACCACATCATGCAAATGTCTATGTACCACATTAATGCCCCAATAGGTCCATGCAAATTATGGATGCTGCTATGCTAAGTATGCATGCAAGATCTCAGAATGCAAAACATTAAGGATGCAAGATTAAAGATTAAGGAGAGATCATGAATGAAAATTGAGGATATTAATAACTTTTCCAAGGCATGAGCTTAGGTGGTAGGATTCAACAGTCTATATTTAGCCTGAAGAGATGAATGATGAGAGATGAAGAGGTTAGAAAGAGGTTGGGAAGATATGACACTTGTCATTCTTGGAAGGACAAGTGGAAAGAGAATCTCTAGAAAATGCCACACATGTCCCACAAGAGGGCAAGTGGCATGGAGGGGGAGGAAGTGTGGCAAATAAGCCAAGCGTCCTCATGAGGGGATAGACACTCCATAGGAGGTTAGGATAGAGGAAGTTTGGAGGGATAAGGTTAGTTAACCCAAAGTTAGATGGTAGGTTAGATTAGAGGGGGGGGGGTTAGGTTGGGTAGTTTGGATTAGGAAACATGCAACTAATCTGAATTTTAAATTCAAATTAATTGGGAGGGACAATTAAATAAGATAAATTATTTAAATTCACTCATTTAATTATGAAAATGAAAAAAATTATTTATGATGGGAAGAATTAGGGAAAATGAACTATATAAATAAATTATTCAATTTATTTATAAGTAGAAGAATTAAGAATTCATTAATTAAATAAATCATATTTAATTAATTCTCTCCAGGGAAATTTTTAGTGTATGCATTTTTCCCTTCTTTGAAGCAATGTGTTTGTGACATGTTGGTTCAAAGAAATATTTGCCCGATGCCCCAGATGAAGCCCCAAATGTTGATATAAATATTTATTTTTGCCCCAGACATTGATCATCGTTCAATAATGTATGTATGCCCCCTCGGGAGATGAATCAGAGCAATTTTGAATTTTTAGGGTTTTTTAATGATTTTTGAAATTTTATGATATTTTAAAAAAATTTCAATTTTTTTGAAAATTTTGAAGATTTAAATTTGTTTTTTAGGATTTTTGAATGATTTATCTCTCAATAAAATGAAGGAATGATGTTGTATAGAAAATCAATGTGGCCAGTGGAAAATACAATCCCACTTAATTACCCCTCTTGGTATCCATTAATAGGGTAAAAGTTAAAAAAGTTTACCCATCTGAGTTCATTTGTTCATTGCGATCCTAGAAGTGAGTTCAAAGTCAAAATGGTGATCCCCTACCACCAACATAGATTTGAGTGAGTTTAGAGATTTGAATGACCTCTTGCATGTAATGACCTCCAAAATACCCTAGAGAAATAAACATATTCTAACCACAAATAGAGATAATTTTTTATTTAACATCTACTAGTAAATCCTTGTAACTAAGTTCAATTGCCATATACTAATCAATGCATTGTTTACTATCTACAACAATGCATAGAGCATCATGAACATAACCATAACATCCTATAACACAAGTGGAATTTAAGGTAACATACATATAACACATTTAATTCATGTATCCATTCAACCTTTCCCTAGGGTATCTTAATGACACTACTTACTAGCAACATCCTAATAATTTAACCATATCACGAAGACAATAACATACAATCCATTAGGATCTACTCATTCCTTTCCTAATATGAGATTATGATCTACCAAAGCATATTCCTAAAAATCCATTAACCTAAGTTCCTCTTATTGCACCAACTCCAATATTCCTTACTCATTCATTTCATTAACATAAGAAATAATATAGCATAAAAGTACAGTTCGAGGCCTACCTGCTCAAGCTCATCACCCTGCTCCTCCAGGGCCTAAAGCTCCTCAATCCTACTTGCCATGTGCTCCCATATGCATGGCATTTTCACTTAGACTCTATACAAATCTCAACTCAAATGCCCATGGTGAATATTGGAAATGACCCTTCTCGAGGCCCACTTTCAAATATATAGCCTTATTTTCGCCCAAAATTTTTCTTGACCATTTTGGGACAAATTTCACTCATTTTCCTTCCTGCTTTCCTCCCCTTGCCAGGGGAAAAGAAAAGGGGGCATATACTCACCTTTATCTAATTTTTCTTTTATAACCATACTAACGCTCTTTAAGAATTCTTCTCGCCGAATTAGTTTTCTTCATTTTTTGTGTTGACAAGTTTTCAAATTTTGCACTATGGAACTCATCACGCTGACTATTGTAGTTTCTTGTGGAGACTTGGGGGCATCGTCTGTTATTGCTGACTCGACCTCTATAATATCCTTTTTTGGTTAAGTATTTATTGCACTTATTGCATTCATTGCATTGCATGGGCTTAATGAATTCATCTTTGTGAAACTACTTTAGTGCACTCGATCCTTTGAGTCGACCAGTCCACTAAAGTGGGGGAAAAATGTAGTGTCCTAAATTGTGCCTAGTGCATTTATGACACTTATACATGATGCTTGGTGCATTAATGGTAGGGCCATGACCAAAATTTTATCATTTTGACATCATGGGATCCCTAGACAAAGTGGCCTCGTTCACTTTAAAACCCCATTTGGACCTATCTTTGAGAAGATGAAACCACATCGCACAAATGTCTGCACACCACATTAATGTCCCAATAGATCCATGGAATCTTGCATCCTGTAGCTAGTTACATTCTTTTCGAAGCATGTCCTTGGGCTCTCTTTCAGCCATAACGGTCCTCCATGCCTCTTTCCAACTTTAAAAGCCCTTTCTTGCTCATTTGAAGGGGTTCTTCTAGATTTTCTCTTTCTGTTTCTCTCTATGGTCTCTTGAATAATCTGCAAACACTATCAAACTATCTCAATCTACAACAGTCTTGCAACCATCTTGCAACAACAATAATGTATCTTGAGGTTCATCATGCTCATATCTCAAAAAGGGGGGTTTGGATACATGCCTTGTCTTCTCTTTATCTTCTACCTATCTTTTATCATTACATGCAATTTATCTAGCATATCTCTAAATGTATCTATTATCTAGTTGCATTTAGTTTATCAATGATCATTTTTATCTTTTTGCAATAGGGGTTTGCTTCCATTAAGTGGAGTATAGTTTCTATTTGAATTTATATCCATTATCTTTTATCGAATCTATCTATCTAGCTATTCATGGAGGTGGAAACATGAAAGTGGGGGTTTGAATGAGGTAGACCCCTATACAGTCCCAACATTTTCCCTCGTATCTGTGTGTGTAGGTGATGACTAGGTTCTATGCAACCATGAAGAGTTTTTATAAAAGTAACAGATTGGCCTTAAGGAGGGGCTATTTTTATGTTTGAAACAGTAAGAGTATGTTGGGGACATGGTGAATCAACCTTCATTTGATTCTGGAAGTGTGTTTGGATGAGTTTTTGAGCAAGCCCTAGGTTTAAGGGTGAATTAGTGAGGGTTTTGGGGTTAGGGCATATAGAAGCCTAACCTGACCACATAACCTAGAAAATCCTTGGTTTTGAATCATAACTAGAGACTTTACAGAAGGGTTCTTTTTGCAGATGTATTTGGGGAGAATTTCCCTTGCAAATGTGGCCTAATTAGCCTACCAGATAAAGAGGACGATGAGTTTTTGAGATTGTTGGTCGAAAGAAATAGTAACTGAGTTTTGGATATGTTATTTTTGGCTGAAAAGGGTATCCTCATATGTGATTTGTTTGTCTAGTGATTTTTAACTTTGGGGAGATAATCGCTTAAAATAGTGTTTGCAAGGTTAGTAGGAGCCTAGGCCTAGTTTCAGGGTAGTACTTGAGTTGGCTGGACAAACAGAGTCTTGATGTCTTATGAACCTTAGAAACATGTTGTTTGGGAGTGTTTAATTGGTGTAGAGGCAGAGGATCCACTTGGATTAGTGGAGGACAAGTTTTGAGCCTCTTAGAGGCATTAGATGCACTTAAATCACCTTAAGAGTGTTGGGTTTGGGTCCTTATCATACATTTATTTGCAAGTTTGCAATTGAACCTCTTGCCTCTGCATCAGGATCTTTGTTCAAAGGAATGAGTTTTAAAAGATTCTTTGTCAAATTCAATTCCATGATCATGTAAATAATTTCAAAATCAGTGTAGGAATGTTCAATGTTTTAGCAAGAATTTGTGGTTGATGTAAATAAATCTTCTTTTCTTTAAGATTGGCTTTTGACTAAGCTTCTTCTTTTTTAAGTGACAAGGGATGGTCATACAAGTGATCAAAGTTGTGGTTTGTTTTGAGAGGATGTTTTGATTGCAAATACTTGGTTGATTGACTCAAGTTTATTAAGTTGAAATAGAAGGGTCGATGTTTTCCTATTGATGTGACTAAGTGCGTCAAATGATTAATGAAGTTTCCTGATTGGGCATGATATATCCTGATACAGGAACTTAATTGATTTGACTAACTTGAATAAGTCAAGTAGGTATTTGATTCATGTATTGTTGAAAGGTGAATTTGGATCACTTGTTCAAAAATAGTCTTTTTTTTCTTAGAAAAGTTTGTCTATGATAATGTGGCCTGAAAGAAGGCTAAAAAGGGTATTCAAAACAAATTTTGGATTTTTCAAAATCTGCCTGGAATGCTCTCTAGCTTAAATATGCTAGATTAAATGCACTAAAATATATGTTGTATGTGCTAGATAAAATGTCAAATGCGCCAAAGTATATGTTAAATGTGTGAGAATAATGATCATATGCACCAGATAAATGGTCAAATGCACCAGAATAATGATCAAATGCACTAGGGAAATGATCATATGTGCTAGAATAATGATCAAATGATTTTTGACAAGAACATAGTAAGCAGTCATGAACAAAATGGAAATTTTTTCTCTAGTCTAAATATCAAGTGTATGTTCTTTAGGATCTGTTTTTATAAAAGTTGCACCCTATGATGATCAAACTTGATCATCAACCTTGTGAAACATGGAATCAACCTCCCAAGTGTGGGACTTTCATAAGTGAGGTTGAGTCTTTGAAGAAGGCTGACTTCCTATCAATCTTGAGTGCAATTAGGACCTAATCTAGTGATTCCAAGAGGGAAAAGGGAGAAAGAGGGAATGCTTGAAAGAGGGGAAATGTTTGCACCTAGATGCAATGTGATGTTTTTTCCTACAACTACACAAAATATTAATAAAACTAACCAAAGAAAACTATACCTAAATGAGTTCCCTATCTACATAAGTGAAGGTTGGAATTCTAAAAAATGACAAGGGGGACTAAAGCTAGTCCACATATGACATTCAAATAGGGATTAACATAGTCATTATGCAAAAGAAACAAGAAATAGATACATTCAAACAAAGAGGTAAGAGAAATACACACATTTGTTCAAACTGAAACAAGGTAAGGCAAGCAATTCTATTAATGAAAAGCAAGACAAAATTTACAAGTGCATAAGAACATAGATTTCTGCAAGAGAAAAAGAAGAGAAGATCCCTTGGAAAATTACATAAATTTACTTTATAGTTGGAAGTATAAGTCAAAATGGAAAACTGCAGCTAAAACCCTAACCCTCCTAGGGGGTATATGTAGGATCATGGTAGGCCAAAACAGGCCCTTAAGTGGCAATGCAATTTCAAAAAATCAAAGTTATGCAACTTGACATGAAAATTTGAATAAGTTATGAACATTATTTTCAAAATATGTAAGAAGAGAATTTGTAGCAAATTGAATGTAGTTTCTAAGTTACTAGTTGTTTTTTGAGAAAAAAAATCTATTTTATTAAAATTTGAAATTTCAATGCAGTGGTACTAAAATTTCAAGAAAAAGATAAGAAGTAGGTGTATGTCTGACCACCCTAATCACAATCAAATCATAATATTTTTTTATAGGTTTTATAATATAAGTAGTAGACTCATGTCCGGATGTGACACATTTTTTTGTAATTTTTTATGAAGTAAATAATTAATTATGATTTTTTTACTACAACTTTTTAGAAAGTCAAAAACTCCTACATCTAACCACGTTAACTTGGTCTAAACTTTATGAAATTCAAATTTGTTTCCCTATCGTAGCTGAAGCATAGAATGTGACACATGTTTTAGATTCAAAAAATGTGTTATCGTTCAAAAGTTATGGGTGTTTTTCAATCAACCTATCAATCAAGACTTTAGTCAGAATTCAATTAGAAAATAAATAATTGTATACACCTAAAAATGGTCTGAAGATAATTAATTAAATAAGAAATTATTTAATTAATCCCTCCCCAATTTAATTGAATTCACTAAGCAATTTTGATTAAATCTCTCATTCATCTACTTATTAATAAATCTAAGGATTTATTAAATAGGTTCATTTCATTTCACCCCTTTAATTAATTAATTCCCTCCACCAAAATCATTTATTCTAAATCTCCTAATTAATTAAAACAAATCAAATCATGAGTTGTTGAGATTAATTAGCCATTTTCCTAATATTTGAATTTCTAAATTCAAATTCTCCTAACTTCTACCACTCCTAAACGTAACCATTCCTAAACCTAACCCATTCTACCTACCCCCATGTCCCCTTTCATCCAATATCTTTTAGAACCTTTGTGACAATTGTCACTAAGTGTTCCCTTTAATCCAACACACTTTGCCAACCTCCTCCAATTTAACCATTGATATCTTCAGATCAATCTCAACCATTGATTCATGCCAACTCACCCTTAGCCTTGGAAAATCCTATAAATAGACCCTATTTTGGAGAACAAATGGCCAATTCATGAATTCAGCCACTTTACTAATTCATGCTCAATTTTAGCTTATTTGCATTGTTACTATAGGCATCTAGCTTATAGTTTATCAGTTTTAGCAATGTTATCATGCTCATTTCAGCTTAACTCTTAGCTTAATCATGCTAGGATAATCATGAATTCATATAGCTTAATCATGTTATCATGCATCTTAATCATTCAAATCCTCCATCTAAGTGTAGTCAAATCACTGGAATTTTCATACTAAGATCTGAGAGCAAAATCCACACTCGCATTTACTAGGAGGCAATAAGTCGATTAGCTATGGTTTTACGTTTCATTGATTTAATCTACTAACCATGCTTGCAATGATTTATTGAGTGTTTTGTGTTGCAAGAACAGGTATAACAGGTACACCACACAAATACACGACAGTAATAATAATTTATTAAAGTCAAAATAAGATAAACCTTATATTGTTGGAAAATTGAGAACATCCTTAAAACCCCTTTTTCTCATTTTATCAATTTTAGGTATAAAAAAAGTTGTCAGCCACCGGTGCAAAGTCTAGAAAATCAAAGAATACTCAAAAACACATTTTTTCTGTTGACTTTCCAGACTTGTCATTTCCAAGCCAAATCCCAAAGCATTCCTGAGGCAAATATCAAAATTTGAAATTTATGTCAGAGAAATCGGATATTCGCTTTTTAATAAGTTATGATATTAATATATTGTATATTAATATACAATATATTAATATATTAAATATTATGATATTAATATGTTACATATTATGATATTAATATATTGTATATTAATATGTTAATATGTTAATATATAATATATATAATATATTAATATATTAAATATTATTATATTAATATATAATAAAAAATGTTATATATTAATACTATAATATATAAATGTATATATTAAAATATATTATTAATATTTTTGTTAGTAGTCATATAGTGTCGTAAAGGGTTATATGGTATTCTGAGGGGTCACATGGCGTGGTTAGGTGTCATAAGGGGCAACGCATGTGTTAGAATAATATATGACCCCTTAGGACACCATATGGACACCATATAGTCCTAAAGCATCATGTCATGCACTAGGATGTTAAGAGGGGTCATATGGTGTCTTAAGGGGTCATAGGACACCACCATATGACCCCTTAGGACATCATCTGACACCTAAGGACACCATATGGTGTCCTAAGGTGTTATATGGTGTCCTAAGGGGTCATAGAACACCATATGACCTCTTAGAACATAATACGACCCCTAACAACACAATATGGTGTCCTAAGAGATCATAAGACACTGGATATGAACCTTTAGGACATCATATGACCCCTCACGACACAATATAATATCCTAAGGGGTCATAGAACACCATATGACTTCTTAGAAAACCATACGACCCATAACGACACCATATGGTGTTCTAAGGGGTCATATGGTGTCCTAAGGGGTCACAAAACACCATATGACCCCTTAGGACACAAAATGACCCCTAATGACACCTAAGAGGTCATATGTTGTCCTAAAGGGTCATATGACATCCTATGACCCCTTAGGATACAATATGACCTCTTAGCACAACATACTACAACTAACGATACCATAAGGTGTCCTAAGTGGTCATAGGACACCATATGACCCATAAGGACACAATATAACCCCTAACAACACCTCAGGGGTAATATTCTAGAATGTGTTGGGTTACCTTTCTCGGGGAGAAATCAAAAGATTTTGGAAGATTCAAGATATACAAGGCAATGGTAGAGAATGAAACCAGCAAGAAAATCAAATGTTTAAGATCATATCAAGGAGGAGAATTTACATCTAGAGAATTTAATGCATTCTATGAAGTGAATGGAATCAAAAGACAACTATCAGCACCTCGAACACCCCAGCAAAATGGAGTTGTGGAAAGGAAGAATAGAACTATTTTGGATGTAGCAAGAACCATGTTGATGGAAGCAAATCTACCTCATGTGTACTGGAGAGAAGCAGTGAATACAATGGCTTACACTTTCAACAGAGTTCACTTCAAAAGTGAAACCGGTAAGACTCCTTATGAACTATGCTCTGGTCATACTCCTACTCTTAAGTACTTCAGAATATTTGGAAGCAAATGTTATATTAGGAGAGATGAGTATATTGGAAAATTTGATCCTAGAAGTGATGAAGGGATATTTCTTGGTTATTCTTCTAGAAGCAAGGCATATAGATGTTATAATAAAAGGTTATAGAAAATCATTGAGAGTACTAATGTGAGGATAGATGAACATTTTAGAGGAGATTCAAAATATGTAGAATTGACAATTGAAATGATTATAAATGAACCGACACAGATTGCATCGATACAGAGTGAAGATCCAGTCACACCGACATCATCATAAAACTCAACTATGACTAAAGAACAACAACATGTGAATGTAAATCAGAATAAACCCAGGTATGTAAGATTGAATCATTCAAAGAATTAAATAACTGGAAACAAAAAGCAAGGTGTTATGACTAGAGCAAGATTGGAAAATGAAGAGGTATGTTTAATTTCTCAAGTTGAACCAACATCAATTGTTGAAGCATGCCAGGATAAACATTGGATAAAAGCAATGGAAGAAGAATTAGAATAGATAGAAAAGAATAATACTTGGACATTAGTTCCCTAGCCTAAAGACAAAAATGTAATTGGAACGAAATGGGTATATAGAAATAAACTTAATGAGGATGGTGAAGTAATCAGAAACAAAGAAAGATTAGTTTGTAAAGGTTATTCGCAGAAAGAAGGAATTGACTATAATGAAACCTTTGCACCGGTAGCCAAAATTGAGGCAATTAGACTATTTCTTGCATTTGCATCTCATAAGAACTATAAATTTTATCAAATAGATGTAAAATGTGCATTTTTGAATGAAGATCTTGAAGAAGAAGTTTACATTGAACATCTTGATGGATTTTCATTGACAAATGATAAGGATATGGTTTGCAGGCTAAGGAAAGCTTTATATGGATTAAAGCAAGCTCCCAGAGCTTGGTATGGTAGATTGGATAAATATCTTTTAAAGCTTGGTTACACAAAAGGTAATGCTGACAATAATTTGTATTACAAAGTTACCAATGATGAAATTTTGGTTATTGAAGTATTTGTGGATGATATCATTTTTGGAGGTGAAGAAGAGTTATGTAAAGACTTTGCTAACAAGATGCAGGAATAATTTGAAATGTCTATGAGTGGAGAGATAAATTTTTTTCTAGGTTTGTAGATTTCACAAATAGATAAAGGTATATTCATATGTCAAACAAAATACTTGAAGGAACTTTTAAATACATTTGGTATGGAAAACTCCAATCGGTAAGTACTCCTATGAATACAACTGATAAACTAACATTAAAGGATGATTCAGCTCCTATTAATCCGACAAGGTACAAATCCATGATTGGAGGATTAATATATTTGACACAAACCAAAACTGATCTAATTAATGCAATACATGTATTATTTCAAGATTTCAAAGCAATCCTAAAGAAAATCATGAATCAACAGTAAAAAGGATTTTTCGGTACCTACAAGGCACAAAAAATCTTGGTTTATGGTATCCTAAGGATGAAAATTTTGATTTATGTTCATATACAGATGCTAATTAGGCATGAGATGTAGATGATAGAAAGAGTACCACTGGTGGTGCATTCCTTCTTGGTAGAAGATTGATTTCATGTATAAGCAAGAAGCAGACTTGTACATCATTATCTACAATAGAATCAAAATATGTTGCAGAAACATCTAATTGTACTAAGGTATTATGGATCAAGTAAATGTTGAAGGATATAAAGGTAAAATGCAAAGAACCAATAATTATTCATTGTGATAATTCAACAGCAATTGATATATCAAAGAATCCGGTATTTCACTCTAAGACAAAGCATGTTTCTATAAGTACAATTTTTTGAAAGAGAATGTTGAAACAAATGAAGTGAGATTGGTTAATGTGAATACTAAAGAAAAAATTGCAGATATCTTTACAAAGCCTTTGCCTAAGGAAACATTTGACTATCTCAGAGAGTAGCTTGGGGTAATTTCCCCACCGACAGAAACTTGAATGATGAAGATTGGCATCAAACTGGTAGGAACTAACAGAAATATCCTTTTCCAGATTTGATGAAGGAGAGCTACTTCTCAAAGGGAGTAGTTGGTTGTATGCTAAGATCTTTGACTCTTAACTGCTTTGGTATTTGATGTCAAAGGGGGGGAGATATCTATGGAAAAACTTTATGCTTTGGGGAGAGCTGTATTTTTGGTTTTGGTTTCTGTTTTGGCACAAAACTTTGTATTGATCTATTTTTGGAGATTGTTGGTTTATTGGTTTTTGGCATTCTATTTTTGGCACTTAGATGTTTTTCCATCTAGTGTTACCATCAATGCCAAAGGGGGAGATTGTTGGTATTATGGATGACTTCATCATGTGTTGCATTGGTTTTGTCATTGATGTCAACACTTGTCTTCTTGGAGGTATACATTGTTGATTTGGCACTCTGGTTATATTGGTTTATTGTTGATCTGACATGGTTAGTGGCTTATGCAAAGTCACCACTATATGTTCACCATCATGTTATATTGTTCACTGACAGTGATGATAACTTAGTATCATCTAGAGATCATTTGGTTATGTTGAAGACATGGATTGGATGTTTGGATTGGGTGTTTTTCTTATTGGTCTAATCGGGTTGACAGATTTTCCTTTACCGATAGATAGGTCTAGGTTATGGACCGGTAGATGATATCTATTCCAGATTAGCACGACACGTCTTGGAAAAGGTTTATTGATTGGATAATGTGGTAAATGCATTGAGCTGACATATTGTATCACTTCAAAACTTATTTGTAATTGATTGTATTGTAATATCTTTAGTGAGCCGACCTCATGTATAGGTCTTAGGTTTTGTATAAATGATTGTAAGATCTTATTGAAGATTGATCATGATGAGTGTGTGCGAATATTAAAGAGCAAAAATAAGCAGATCCTTATGTGAATCACACAGACATAATCTGAAGGTTCAAGGAAGGTTATGAAGGTGTTTGACACTCATGGTCAGAGCTTAAACCGGTACTGAATCCAGCATTGCAGATGCTATTCTGAAGCAGTACATTGTTATTGGATTTAACCATCCAATTGTAGTCAATGTGACTCCTATTTTGTGATTGAGCAGTGAGCTCTAGGCAGTTGGACTTTCTACATGTGCAGACCCCATTTGTATACACTTACTATCTACAGTAGTATCACCTGATTGTGGGTAAGGTTTCCCACCATGGTTTTTCCCCTTACAGGGTTTCCATGTCAAAATATTTGTGTCATGTATTGTGGATGGTGTTTCTCTTTCTATTTCATGCATTAAATTATATCAGTACTGCTATAACTGTTAAACTATTTTTCCGACATTAAAGTTTGTTTTACCGACACTAAGTTTCAAGTTGGATTAATTGGTTTTTGATTTGAAATTTATTAACAACTAGTTGACAACTGATTCAATCCCCCCTCTCAGTTGTCCTTCCCGGTTCCTAACAAATGACATCGTATGGTTTCCTAAAGGGTCATAGAATACTGTATGACCCCTAATAACACCGAAGGGGTCATAGGACACCATATAACCCATAAGCACATCATACAACCCCTAATGACACCATATGGTATCTTAAAGGGTCATATTGTTGAAATGTGGCGACTGATCAGCAAAGTACTGTACACTCAGCACGTATATGGTATCTTAAAGGGTCATATTTTTTTGCCGTTTTTTTTGTTGATGAAAACCGACATTGTAATAAAACCCTAAAAAGGCCGACTTTGTTTGTTGCCCTAAAAACGCATGTTATAAGTGGCTGGGATGCTTAAGGCATTGTAAGGTTGATGTACTATTTTTTGCTGGATAATAAGAAAGATTGGACGGCTGTGTATGGTGGACGTAACCCATTCTGGGTGAACCACGTTAAATCTCTGTGTTATCTGTGTCCTGTTTTATTTCTTTATCTTTTGTATTTAAATCTGCATATAATTGTTAGTTCATATTTGCTTCGGATCTACTTGAAACCCTAACAATTGGTATCAGAGCGAGGTTTTCTGTAAATTGGCAGGACTTTCAGATTTGAGTGGGAGCAATGGAGGATTCCAAATTCAAGGTCGAAAAGTTTAACGGCCAGAATTATCAGTTATGGAAAATGCAGATGGAGGATTACCTGTATCAAAAGGATTTGTGGCGGCCATTGGAAGGAAAGGCAAAGAAACCGACCACAATATCAGATGAAGAGTGGGACATTTTAGATAGAAAGGCACTGGGATCCATTCGATTGTGCCTTGCGGCGTCTGTAGCATTCAATATAACAGAAGCAAAAACGACTGTAGATTTGATGGCAACATTGGCTAAGCTGTATGAGAAACCCTCGGCTTCGAATAAGGTATTTCTTATGAAGCGTTTGTTTAATTTGAAAATGAGTGAGGGAGGATCTGTAGCGGAGCACTTAAATGAATTTAATACAATTACCAGTCAATTGTCTTCGGTAAAAATTACCTTTGCAGAAGAGGTTAGGGCTCTCTTGATTTTATGTTCTTTGCCAGAAAGCTGGAATAGCTTGGTTATGGCTGTAAGTAACTCTGTCTCTGGTAAAAATACTTTGGTATTTGATGATATTGTTGGTGTTATCCTAAGCGAGGAAATGCGAAGGAAAAGCACAGGTGAGACTCCAACATCATCGGGTAGTGTTTTGAATGTGGAGAACAGAGGAAGATCAAAGGAAAGAGGAAAAGGCCCTGGGAATGAGAAGTCACGAGGGAAGTCAAAGAAAGGACGCTCTCAATCTAGAGGAAAGAAAGATTGTTGGTACTGCGGAAAGCCTGGTCATCTAAAGAAAGACTGTTGGTCTCAGAAAAACAAAGAAGGAGACAAAAATGAAAATGACAGTAAGGAAGCTAATATTGCAAGTAATACTCTACAAGATGCTTTAATCTTATGTTTGGATAATGTTAATGATTCCTGGGTAATAGATTCTGGGGCTTCATTTCATGCTACACCCCATAGAAAATATTTTCTAGATTATGTTCAAGGTGATTTTGGACAGGTATATTTGGGTGATGATGAGCCCTGTCAAATTGTTAGAAAAGGAAAGATAAAGATCAAGTTGCAGAATGGTAATGACTGGTTTCTGCAGGAGGTAAGACATGTTCCTAATTTAAGAAGAAATTTAATTTCTGCAGGGCAACTAGGTAGTGAAGGTTGCATAGTTACCTTCTCAGACAGTATGTGGAATGTCACTAAAGGATCGTTAGTAGTAGCTAAAGGTGCGAAGGTAGGCACATTATATCTGTGTACTGGTAACACTTACTCTACCTTAGCTGCTACAGATAAAGTTACTGCAGGGAAAACAACAATAAATGTTGCAAGAACAGATTCGATAATGTGGCACCATAGGCTTGGGCACATGAGTGAGAAAGGGATGAAAATCCTTCACTCCAAAAATCTATTGCCAGGACTAAAGAAGATTGATTTAGAGTTCTGTGAAAACTGTGTTTATGGTAAACAGAAAAGAGTCAGATTTCTCAAGGTTGGAAAAGAGAAGAAGAGTGAGAAGTTAGAGCTTGTACATTCAGATGTATGGGGACCGGCTCAGGTATCATCTCTTGGTGGCTCTTGTTATTATGTTATTTTTATTGATGACTCAACTAGAAAAACATGGGTATATTTCCTAAAACAAAAATTAGATGTTTTTGAAACTTTTAAGAAATGGAAAGCTCTGGTTGAGAATGAGACAGGAAAAAAGTTGAAGTGTCTCAGATCGGATAATGGAGGTGAGTATTGCAGCAAAGCATTTGAAGATTACTGTTCCTTAAATGGGATTCGAAAGCAGAAGACAGTTCCAGGAACTCCACAGGAAAATGGTGTGTCAGAGAGAATGAATAGGACCATCATGGAACGTGCGAGGAGCATGAGATTGCATGCTGGATTGCCCTTACATTTTTGGGCAGATGCTGTACATACTGCTGTCTATTTGATAAATAGAGGACCTTCAACCACTTTGGATGGTGGTATTCCAGAGGAGGCATGGACTGGTAAAAAGGTAAATTATTCTTTTCTAAAAACTTTTGGTTGCGAAGCTTTTGTCCATGTTGATAAAGAAAACAGAACCAAGCTTGATGCTAAATCTCAGAAATGTACCTTCATTGGATATGGGATAGATGAATATGGCTATCGGTTATGGGATTTTGAAAATAAGAAAATAATTAGAAGTAGAGATGTTATATTCAATGAGAAGGTTATGTATAAAGAACAGATGCAGGAAAAGAAGCATGAACAGGACAAACAAGAATATGTGGTGTTGGATGAGATTCCTGAAAATGAAATGCCACAGGTACCTGATGCTCAGCAACAACAGATTGTCCCACAAACTCCTGCAAGTGTTAGACATTCTACGAGGACAAGTAGACCCCCTGAAAGATTTTCTCCTTCTTTGTATTCTATTTTATTAACAGATTCTGGTGAACCAGAAGAATATGAAGAAGCAATGCAGGTGGATGCCAAACAACAGTGGCAACTAGGCATGAAAGAGGAGATGGACTCCTTGATGAAAAATAAGACTTGGGACTTAGTCCCTTTACCTGCAGAAAAAAGAGCCTTGCCTAACAAATGGGTTTATCGGCTGAAGGAGGAGGAAGGAGGTCAGAAAAGATATAAGGCCAGACTTGTGGTAAAAGGTTTTGCACAGAAAAAGGGTATAGATTATGATGAAATATTTTCTCCAGTTGTAAAAATGACTTCAATTAGAACTGTACTTAGTCTTGTGGCTGCAGATGATTTACATCTTGAACAATTAGATGTCAAAACAGCTTTTCTCCATGGAGATTTGGAGGAGGAAATTTACATGTTGCAACCACAGGGATATGAGGTCAAAGGTAAGGAGAACTTGGTGTGCAGGTTGAAGAAAAGTCTGTATGGCCTAAAGCAAGCACCCCGACAATGGTATTTAAAATTTGATAGTTTCATGGCTGAACACGGTTATCATAGATGTCATTCTGATCATTGTGTATATTTTAAGAGATTTGATAATGGCAGTTATATTATCCTGTTGCTTTATGTTGATGACATGCTTGTTGCTGGGTCTAACATGCAACATATAAATGATCTTAAACAAAAATTAGCCAGGTCATTTGCTATGAAGGATTTGGGTGCAGCTAAGCAAATTCTCGGTATGAGGATTACACGGGACAGGAAAAATAGAACCTTGAATTTGTCCCAAAGTGAGTATATTAAGAAGGTGTTGAAAAGATTTAACATGCAGGATGCAAAAGCAGTTAGTACACCTTTGGCTAGTCATTTCAAATTGACTAAGGAGATGTGTCCAAAGGCACAGGAAGAGGTTAATAAAATGTCTAACATCCCGTATTCATCAGCTGTTGGCAGTCTGATGTATGCAATGGTATGCACAAGGCCAGATATTGCACATGCAGTGGGAGTTGTGAGCAGGTTTATGAGTAATCCGGGTATGGAACATTGGAATGCTGTGAAATGGATTCTTCGGTATTTGAAAAGAACTACTACGAAGGCATTATGTTTCAAAGGATCTAATGCTGCTCTAAGTGGATTTGTTGACTCTGATCTGGCAGGTGATATTGATTCACGGAGGAGTACTACAGGGTATGTTTTTACTATAGGGGGAACTGCAGTCAGTTGGATTTCTAGGCTGCAAAAGGTTGTTGCACTTTCAACCACTGAAGCTGAGTATGTTGCTGCTACAGAAGCCAGCAAAGAGATGATTTGGTTGCAATGTTTTCTGAAGGAATTGGGTCAGACACAAGAGGATAGCCCATTGTATACTGATAGCCAGAGTGCCATTCATCTTGCGAAGAACTCTGCTTTTCATTCAAGGACAAAGCACATTCAGCTCAGGTACCACTTCATTCGGACTATTTTGGAGGAGGGTCAGTTACGGCTTGAGAAGATTCACACAAGTGAGAATCCTGCCGATATGTTCACAAAGGCAGTTCCACAAGAGAAGCTGATTTCTTCATCAGTTTCTGTTGGTCTTCTTGATTAATAATTGTGGAATTTATACCAGTCAAGTCCTAGTGTTTTATCCAGCGGATGTTGCATGTACAGTGGTGTCGTGTAGTATCAGTCTCCAAGTGGGAGATTGTTTGGTGTGGAGCCTGATCAGTCTCCAAGTGGGAGATTGTTTGGTGTGGAGCCTGATCAGTCTCCAAGTGGGAGATTGTTGAAATGTGGTGACTGATCAGCAAAGTACTGTACACTCAGCACGTTATAAGTGGCTGGGATGCTTAAGGCATTGTAAGGTTGATGTACTATTTTTTGCTGGATAATAAGAAAGATTGGACGGCTGTGTATGGTGGACGTAACCCATTCTGGGTGAACCACGTTAAATCTTTGTGTTATCTGTGTCCTGTTTTATTTCTTTATCTTTTGTATTTAAATCTGCATATAATTGTTAGTTCATATTTGCTTCGGATCTACTTGAAACCCTAACACATATATTGTCTTAAGTGGGTCCTCAAACACCAAATGACCCCTTAGGACACCATATGACCCATAAAAATACCATATGGTATCCTAAGGGGTTATAGGACATCACATGACCCCTTAGGACACCATATGACCCCTAATGACACTGTATGGTGTCTTAATGGATCATATAACACCATATTCAACCCCTTAGGACACAACATGACCCCTAGCGACATTTAAGGGGTTATATGGTGTCATAAGGGGTCATAGGACACCATACGACCCCTAATGACACCTTATGGTGTTCTAAGGAGTCATACATGGTGTCCTAAGGGGTCATAGAACACCATATGACCCCTAACGACATCTAAGGGGTCATATGGTGTCCTAATGGGTCATAGGACACAATCTGACCCCCAACAACACCTAAGGGTTCATATGATGTTTTAAGGGGTCATAAGACACCATATGACCCCTTAGCACACCATATGACCTCTAACAACACCAAATGGTATCCTAAGGGGTCATATATTGTCCTAAAGGGTCACACAACACCATATGACCCATAACAACACCATATGGTTTTTTAAGGGGTCACAAGACACTATATGAGCCCTTAGGACACCATACAATCCCCAACGACACCGTGTGGTGTCCTAAAGGGTCATATGGTGTCCTAAGGGGTCACATGACACCACATGACCCCTTAAGACACCATACGATCCGTAACGACACTGTATGGTGTCCTAAAGGGCCACAGGATGTTCTAAGAGGTCATAGAATATCATCACCCCTTAGGGCACAATATGACCCCTAACAACACCTAAGGAGTCATATGGTGTCCTAAGGGGTCATAGGACACCATATGACCCCTAACAACATTGTATGGTGTCATAAGAGGTCATATTGTGTCCTAAGGGGTCATAAGACATCATATGACCTTTTAAGACACAATATGACCCCTAACGACATTTTATGGTGTCCTAAGGGGTCATAGGACTGAGGGGTCATAGGACACTTATGACCCCTTATGACACCATATGAACTTTTAGGACACCATATGGTGTCCTTAGGGGTCATATTATGTCTTAAAGGGTCATCTAACACCTTTTGACCCTTTAGGAAACAATATGACCCCTAATGACACCTAAGGGGTCATATGGTGTCCTAAGGGGTCATAGAATATTATATGACCCCTTAGGACATAATAAGACCCCTAATGACACCATATGGTGTCTTAAGGGGTCATAAGACACCATATGACCCCTAATGACTTTAGGGGTCATATGGTGTCCTAAGGGGTCATAAAACACCATATGATACCTTAGGACATCATGTGACCCATAACAACACCATATGGTGTCCTGAAGGGTCACAAGACACCATATGGCTACTTAGGACACAATATGACCCCTAATGACACCTAAGGAGTCATATGTTGTCCTAAGGGGTCATATAATGTTCTATGACCCCTTAGCACAACATACGACCCCTATCGATACCACATGGTGTCGTAACGGGTCATATGACACCATATGACCTGCAGTACAAGCTAATATTGCCTGAGCAAGTCAAATCCCTGTGAATAAACAGTACACCCAAACACCTCAATCTCCAATCCCAAAAGTTAAAATGACCATGGGAAATAATAGTGCTATTACCCCTTTTCAAAGAAGACCAATCAATCTAGAACAATATAGACAATTGTTCTTTGATGGGATCCTGGGATATCCATATCATGTTCCCACTGAGTTAAGAGACAGACTCCATAAATTTGCTGGGAACAATGCAATTAGTGTTGAGGAACATCTGAAATCTTTTGGGGATCTAATAAATGATTATGAGATAGTAGATGAAGATGTTATTATGAAACTGTTTGTTCAATCCCTGGTTGATGATGCAAGAGATTGGTATAGAGGTCTTCCAGTCAATAGCATAGGTTCATGGGAAGATTTTAAAAATTGCTTTCAAGAGCAGTATGGTGACAAGACTAATGTGAGTTTCATGCTAAACGAGTTCAACAATATTAGAAAATCTAAAAATGAAATGGTCACTGATTTCAATGCCAGATTCTAGAAGGCCATGCACAGATTGTATCAAGTGATGAGGCTAGATGATAACATGTGTCTTAATACATATTACAATGCATTTGATTCCAAAATGGCCTATATCTTGAGAGATAAAAATCCCCATAAATTGAGAGATGCTTTTAGAATTGCCATAAATGTAGAAAGTAACAAAAAAGCATCTAGGAAATTAGGAAGAAGGACAGATGGTAGATTATGGCAAGAAACCAAACAACAACCTAATAAAGTTGCTAAAGAGGATGATAAGATAGAGAAATTGGTTATTGCTATGAAAGATTTGACTGCCAAGGTTAACAAAAATGATAAACCTCATTATAACTGGCAAGATAGACCCCCTAGATTACATGATATGCCATATAATACCAATTGGAAGGATTGTAAACCCCAAATTGAGAAGCCCAAAATTACCCAAAGTCAAGACACACTAGATCCCTTGAAAGGGAAAACTGTTCACAATATAGAAAACACTCCTTGGTGTATTGCTTGTGATGGACCACATTCTCCTCATCAGTGTGCAGTGGCTCAAGCTCTTGAAGAATCTATGAGACCAGAAGCAGAGCCTGACATTAATATGTTTGAAACCATCATAGAAAGTGATGAGGAATCTGTGCAAAGTGAATACAGTGATGTGCTAGATAATGAGAAGCTAGTGCAAGGACAGTTAGCCTTAGATTGGCATCCTATATTGAATGTGGTAACAATTGAAGATGAAGAGGTTCATCTTAGGAGGCCTAGTGAGGAAGAAGTTAGAAATCTCACTAAAATTGCAATTGCCAAAGCAAAACATAACTATAATCTGAGAAGCACCAAGAGAGACACTGATCAGGGTGAGCCAGGTTCTATGTTTGTAAAGGAAGTTACAAAAAGGGGGGCATCAAGTAGTGCTACTACTTTTCCTAAGGTCAGTCAAGAAAAAGGGGAACAAGTTAAAGATGTACATAAAGGCAAAGATGATAAAAATGTTGGTGACATATAAGGAGCAGAGACAATGAAAAGGGCAAGTCAATTCAAAACAGAAAAAGTTAGGGCTAATACTGAAATATGCAATAATTCTACATTTGACATGGCCCAAGCTCTAACTCAAATGAAGGTCATTGTTCCGTTAGTAGAATTACTAAAGATTAAAGAACATAAGGATGCAATTTTGTCTTTATTCTCTAGTATATTTGATAGTAACACAGTATTACCCACCGGTTTAGCTAAAGTTGGAAAGGATCAAGAGTTCCAAACCCCAGAGGTTTATGTTGGAACCACTATCACTCAGGAGCCTTCTCAGGTAGATCCCTTCTATGTTACCTTGTTAGTCAATAACCGGTTGATTAAAAACTACATGATAGATTCAAGAGCTGCTGCTAATGTAATGCCCTATGGTGTTATGAAAGAATTAGGGTAATCAGTAACCACTGTGTATGGGAAATGTTATGCCATGGATAATAGAGAAGTACCTATGATAGGTACAATGAAAGATGTAGAAGTAAAAATAGCAGCATTCCCTGAAGCCACTTACAAAATGGATGTTATTGTTACTGACACTAAACCCCACTATGGTATGTTACTTTCTAGGCAGTGAGCAGCAGCAGTAGGGGGAAATGTTCAACTAGACTTATCCTATGCTACCATTCCTATTAGTGGTAATCAAGTTAAATTATACAGAGAGCCACAAACTCCTAGGGTAATTGAAAATGTAGACCCTAGTATGCTTAATTGTATGATTGATGTAGATCTAGAAAACTTTAGACTTCAACCAATTTCACCTCAATTGAAGAATACTGACCCTATTGTGGTCAAGCTACAAGCACAACAGTATGGATTGTGGCAAATGTATTTTGATGGAGCTTGCTCTAAAGAAGGATCTAGAGCAGGGGTTCTTTTTGTGTCCCCATCAGGTATAACTTTTAAGTATTCATTTTTATTGGCATTCCAGTGCACAAATAATACTGCAGAATATGAAGCCCTATTATTGGGACTTGAAGTTGCAAAAAGACATGGAATCTAACTATTGAAGGTAATGGGGGATTCAGAATTGGTTGTCTCTCAGGTGAGATCTAAATATGCATCCAAGAATGATAGATTAAAGCAATATAAGCATGTTGTTTGGGATGTTATTGAGCATTTTGATGCATTTTCTATTAATTGGATAGAGCGAGCAAAAAATATTATGGCAGATTTCCTAGCTAATGTTGCTTTGAAAAATGATGATGCAACGCTAACCGGTATTTCCACTGTGGAAATAAAATCTAGGCCTACTATTCCTGATAATGTGTACAATTGGCAAGTTTTTGCTAATGATGAAGACATTCTTAGGTTTATCCAATGTGTTGATGATTATGATGGACAAAAGACTAATTGTAATGCATTGGTGGAAGTGGTAGACAATAGAGAGACAATGTTTTGAAATGATGTGGTCCAGTTTGAAACCAATGAGATACCTAAAGGGCTGGTGGAGCTAGAGAGCATGTTTAGTTATAATGATAGTCATTTACATCAGTAGTCTACCACCAAGTTGGAAGAGTTAGAGGAGGTAAACCTGGGGACAAAATCATCCCCTAAATTGGTATATATTGGAAAGAAGCTACCCCCTCATGTCAGGACTAACCTTATTAATTTATTGAAAAGGTATAAGCATGTCTTTGCTTGGTCTTATGAAGACCTAAAGGCGTATAGACAAGATCTTTTTCAGCATGAAGTTCCTTTACTTCCAGATGCTAAGCCTTTCAGATAGAAACAGAGGCCTATCAATCCCTTGTTAGAAACTAAAATGCAACAAGAGTTGACCAAATTGAGAGAAGGGGGGATTATCAAACCAATAAGGCATTCTTCATGGGTCTCCAATCTGGTCCCGATGAGGAAGAAGAATGGAGACATCAGATTGTGTGTAGATTTTAAGAATTTAAATGTTGCTTCCTTGAAAGATAACTATTCATCCCCAAATATGGAAGCCATGCTACAAAGAGTGACAGGATGTGATCTTTTATCCATGATGGATGGTTTCTCAGGATATAATCAAGTGTTGGTAAAGGAGTCTGAACAGTTTAAGACAACTTTCACTACTCCATGGGGAACTTATGTATATGTGAGAATGCCATTCGGATTAAAAAATGCAAGAGCTACATTTCAGAGAGCTATGGATGTAGCTTTCAAAGAATTCATAAACATCATCATGGTGGTTTATCAAGATGATCTAACTTGTTTCTCTAAGAAAGCTGATGATCATTGTGGACATCTAGAGAAGGTGTTCAATAAAGCCTTGGAATTTGGTGTATCACTAAATCCCAAGAAATGTCATTTTGGGGTCACTGAGGGAAAGCTACTGGGACACATAGTTTCCAAGGAGGGGGTAAGGATAGACCCTAAGAGAATTGAAGCAATCAATAAGGTGTCTAAACATAAAAATGTGAAAGGTATCCAGTCTTTTTTAGGTAAAGTAAATTTTGTTAGGAGATTCATTGCAAACTTCGCAGAGATAGTGAAGCCTATCGTCAAATTGCTTAAGAAGGATACAAAATTTTATTGGGATCAAGAAGCTTCAAAAGCTTTTGCTGAGATTAAGAAGGCAATTCAGGAGGCACTAGTGTTGAAATCTCCTGATTATAGTAAGCCTTTTTCTCTGTTTTCTTTTGCTTCATATCATACGGTGGCTGCAATATTGCTACAGAAGGACAATGAAGGATATGAACATCTCATAGCCTTCTACAGTAAGTCTTTGCAAGCGAAAGAACTAAAATATGAGACCATGGAGAAACAAGCTTATGCCCTAGTTAAAGCTGTTAAGGCTTTTAGGCCATATTTAGTGAATGCGAATATCATTGCCTATGTCCCACATGCTACAGTTAAAGATATTTTGTCTCAATCTGAGGTTACTGGGAAGAGATGCAGATGGATCAATAGAATTTAGGAATTCAACTTGGAGATAAAGATCACCAAATTGGTGAGAGGTTTAGGTTTGGCTAAGCTCATGACTGAGTTGAATCTCATGAATGTAGAAATACACAATGTTGAGGTTAGAGATGCTTTGGTCACTAGTATTGAGAGGCAACCTTGGTACACAGAGATAATCCAAATTTTGAGAGGTGCTACACTCCCAGAAGAAATGACATACAATCAGAAAAGAACTCTGAAACTCAAGTCCCAAAAATATGTGCTCATTTAGGGTGATCTTTTCTGGAGGAAAAGAGATGGAGAGTTACTAATGTGTTTGGATGAATTTCAAGCTAAACAAGTGTTGACTGAAATGCATGATGGAGTATGTGGAGGTCACTACTCTGCTAAGACTACTATTGGTAAGATAATCCAGGCTAGGTACTTTTGGCGCACCTTATTTAAAGATACTCATGCATATGTTCAGAGATGTGACCCATGTCAAAGATTCTCATCCAAGCTCAAGTATGAAGGAGCCCTACCCCTAAATCCGATCTCTGTAGAAGCTCCTTTTGTCCAGTGGGGCATTGATTTTATTGGAGAGATTGTTGAGAGGTCAGGGAGAGGTCACAGATGGATCATAGTGGCCACTGATTATTTCACCAAATGGATAGAAGCCATCCCTACAAGAAGAGCTACTAGTAAAATTGTCATTGATTTCTTGATGGATAATGTTGTAACTAGATTTGGAACACCTGCAAAATTGGTGATGGATAATGCCATGTGTTTCAGATCAGAAGAGTTTGTAGGCTTTTGTACTAGTCATGGTATACTCATGTCATACTCATCACCTTATCACCCTCAGGGGAATGGACAAGCAAAATCTAGCAATAAAAGCTTGTTGAATATCATCAAGAAAATCCTAGAAGAGAATAAAAGATCTTGGGATCAAAAACTGAAGTTAGCTCTATGGGCAGATAGAATAACAGTTAAGAAATCCATTGGAATGTCACCTTTTGAATTAGTCTATGGTGCCCAAGCCAGATTGCCGGTAAATAACCTTCTTCCAGTGTATAAGTTTTTGCAAAATGAGGACATGGAGGTATCTGAACCAATGGAAAATAGAATGATCCAAATTGTAGAAATGGAGGAGCTTAGGACTTCTGCCCATAAGAAAAATCAGAAGATCCAGTTGCAGTCAAAATATCTTTTTGATAAAAGGACATCATTAAGGAAGTTTCAAATTGATGACATGGTTCTTCAGTGGAATGCAAAAGGACAGGATAAGGGAAAGCACAAGAAATTTGAATCACTGTGGATTGGCCCTTTTGTGGTTTGTGACTTAAATGGTAAGGATTCATATTTCTTGAAGAATATGAATGATGAAATGCAGGAATTTCCAGTGCATGGACAATTCTTGAAGCATTATTTCTCTTAATTTCCATGCACGGTAGGTCCTTTGTTTGTGCATATTTTGTTCCTTTCCTGCTTTTCTATTTTGGTCTATGTTTTGGTCTGTTTCTCCAGAGTTTCTAAGTTTTCTTGTGTTGACCTTACGATCAACCATCCCCAGTTAGAGCCGTTGTTATCATTGATTTAAAAATGGGTTTTTCTTTTCTTATGATTGGCTATGGTTTGTTGAAATTTTGAGTAGGGCGCTTTTTCAAATGCTTCAGCTTTGTTTTAGGCCTCAAGGGTTTAGGGTTTTTAATTTGAGATCCTCCAATGTTTGTTTAAAACCCTCTGGTTTCTATTCTTTCGTTACTTTATTCACTTAAGTAATGGGTCATGGGATCGTAGGATGTGTCCCCCCTTATTGTTTGCCTAGGTGGTCATGTTAATTAATTGAAAAAGTTATGACTTATATGTTTTTCTCCTAAAGTTGTCGGGCCCAGTAACTAGTGCGCATCTCATGGATGGATCTACGACTTTTGCTATTTCACTAGGTGAAGTTGTGCGTAGTTTAAAACCAGTGAAGTTGTGAAAATGACATGGCATGCCACCTAGGCGGTCTAGCTGGTTGATGAAAGCAAATAAAATGGCGGCACACAGAATAAGTCACAACAGTCAGTAGGTCAGGATTAAAGGCTAAAAGGTGGGCCCCAGAGGTGAGTCAGGTCACCAGTTAGGAGATGACCTAGTGGATATAGCTGTCAAGAATTAATTGAGGCCGAGTGGCTTTCTCTCGGCATATGAAAAAGTGACGAGTCAGCTCTGAAGATGACTGGATGCCAGGTGTTCAAAGTAAGTCAGCGGGCCCACCACTCCTGAAAGCCTTTTCAGATGGTTAAATGCCAATCAATTTAAAGATGATCTGACAGCCCGCGCTATTTTGCAAGGGTAAGATGCTCATGCTTTATACCCTGCGAAATAGTGAGAGTGAACGAGAGTCGTCCACGTGTCGTGATAGATGACCTGGCGGATATAGCTGTCAAGAATTAATTGAGGCCGAGTGGCTTTCTCTCGGTGTATGAAAAAGTGATGAGTCAGCTCCGAAGGTGACTGGATGCCAAGTGTGCATAGTGAGTCAGCAGGCCCACCACTCCCGAAAGCCTATTCAGATGGTTAAATGCTGATCTCTTAAAAGATGATCTGATGGCCCACGCTATTTCGCAAGGGTAAGATGCTCATTCTTTATACCCTGCAAAATAGCGAGAGTGAATGAGAGCCGTCCATGTGTCATGATGGATGGCAACATGTCCGATGACACGTGGTCTTAGAAGAAAGTTGTGGGCCTGCCAAAGTGGAACCAGCGGTATAAAAGAAAGACACGCGGCTAGTATTAGGTTGAATGCAAAGGAAATTTCAAGGCCAATGGTTGGGTGCCACATGGTATCATGTAGCCAATAGAGAAGTGGGACCCAGTGCGGAGCCAAAGCTATTAGTTAGTCTAACGCTCGATCAAGTTTCTTTTGATCGGACGGTCAGCGCTATTTCATAGGACCAAGCTGCCTGATAGTTATGCTTCGGGAAGTTGCGAAAGAGAGAAATGAAAGGCTTGCAGGAACGTTGTGACCTGTTGGAGTGAAAAATACGAATTCTCCTATGAATTCAATTTTGAAGGGACGACCGAAGCATGCAGAATCAATGTTGTAGTTAAGACTCTGAGTACAATATTTGATTTCCTATCAACCAGGTGAAGATATCTTTTAAAGAATTTTTGCAGAGGAGTGGATGTAGAGCTATTTTCTTCAGGTACAGAGCAAGTCGGTTCATTTGCAGAGCAAATTCCTTCAAGTGAAGAACAGGTTTTCTCATACTCCTATGTAGCAATTCCTGTGTGGTGTGTTTTAGATAAGATAATTGATTTGTCACAAAATTGTCTAAGAGTGGTATTCATTTCTTATGTTTTCAAAATGGCTCCTAAAAGAGAATTTTCTAGCAAAGTTAATTATTTAGAAAGGAGTGTTTGTGATTATTTTTTAGAATAGTTGGCATTGTCAACTAGTCAGGCATCAAAGGCAAAAGAATTAGTGCCTAGAGCTCCTCGTTTAAAGATAGGAGAAGGACTGTATGACAAGGGCAACTGGTTGAGAGACCCATAGGTTGGATTGTCTGGGTTGGGGTTATTTAAGATTGGATTTGGAATGAGAAATTCTCTGGCCTCGCAAAACAGTATTTGGGAATTAGATGTTGGGAAATTGGTAGTCCCAGGGGTATTTATGGACATAGATTTGTTGACCCAAATTGCGCTCAACTTTGATCCAGTCACAAGAAGCATTCGGGATATAAATGGGAAAACCCTTGTTGAGATTAACGCTGAAGAATTCAGGAAAGCTTTTGGGCTTAATGAGTTTACCAATTTTCTAGAACCTACAAATTTCATATCATTAGCTAAAATTTATGGTGCACAGAGGAGTCATCTCAGGAACAGGCCTCTCAAGGAGTTTTTTGTGAAGATAGGTGGGTTAACAGTTGTAGGACCCAACACACAAGAGCCCTTTTCATTGAGTATGTTCACCTTGAGGGCTAAAGGAATGTATTGGGCACTTTGCCAAGTTTTGGGAGAAGATGCTGAAGAAAATATGCCAAATCATTACCTGTTAATGATTGCTCAGATTTTGAATCCTTCTCTTGCAATTACATTTGATTATGCTTCTTTCATTGCTGATGCTATCCATGGAGGGTTAACAGGAATAAAGAATGGAAAGGTGGATAGGCCTTTCGGATGGTACTCACTCCTGATGCATCTATTTCTTTTCAAAGGTGGTGATTACTTTGCCAGTGAACTGGACCTTGTCAAGGAGAAAGAAGGAGAAAAAATGCTGGTACAATTATGGAGTAATGTGTTGTCATGGGATAGAGAGGATGCCAGTTTCTTGAAGTTTGACAAATACTTTGCATCCAAGATTAGGACTCTCCTCTGCTTGGAGAACCCAAGAATCCCCAAAGTTCTTCTAGAATTCATAAGACCAAAAGAATTCGCAGAGAACATAAAAATTGTTCATAACTGGGGTGACATTTTCTTGTATCCAGTCTCAATAATTTTCAGAGTGTTTGGTTTCAGAGGCACCCCATTCTTGCTACCCTACTAGGTCCCTCTCAAAGTGGGAATTGCAAAGATCCTTAGACAAATTGGTGGTGTACAAGAGGCAGAGTTGACAGGTAGGGGTAAAGGGACTATTTTCCCTGCAGATACCATAGCCCACCAATTTGTAATAACAAAGGGAGGTTGGAATTGCTTTGAGGATTTTCTCAAGCCTTATAATTTGTCCACTGTAGTATCCAAGTGTGCTGATCCAAAAGACTTCTTCAACGACATGTTTAGAAAGAAGGCAGCATGTAGAGGTAGATCCCATCAATTTTAGTTTCCTGAAGACCTCATCAGAAATGAGTTTGATCTAGATGAGCAGGAGCTAAGGAAAGAGAAGTGGGTGGCTTATAAGAAGGCCTTGGATTTCGTGCATCAATTTGATGCCAACTATGACCCATTGTCTAGCTTTTTCCCACTAGAGGAGAAAATAAAGTTTTTAATTGTTTGCTTTGAAGATGTGATGCAGACCCTGAAGGAGAAGAGGGAAGTTGTAATCAAAAGCAACCCTGAAAAGGAAAGAATGATCCTAAGTAGGTTAGCTTCTAGCAAAGAAATCCCTCCTGGTGATTATACACTGCATAAGAAATCCAGTTATAGTGTGTTGATGCCTACGATAGGGGAGCCCTCTACCTCTAAAGGAAAGAGGAAGATACAAGATGTCATTGACATCCAAGAAAGCCCAAAGAAGCAAAGGGTAGGGAAAGAAGTACAATCAGATACACCTTTGTATTCCCCATCCCAATCCCCTATCCATATAGGAAATGAGCAAGTAGCAGTTGAGCAACTCCTATAGTTAGGTAGTCTAGGGGAAATTGCCTACACTTATGATGAGGCGGAAGAAGGAATGCTAGAAGAACCCATTGCTGCTCAAATGGATATTACCACCACTAAACTCAAAGGCTAGGAGTGGGATCCAGAGATAAAGCAGGCAACTAATGCCTTCTTGGCTGACAACAATTTTGTCACATCAGAAGCATTTATGCAGTTTATATGGAAACAGAACATAGATAAATATAATGCTAGATGTGAAAAGAGAAAGGCTGAGCAACCTAATAAAGATCCAACCCTGATAGAAGAGGAAATAAGGCAAGAGATGATGGAAGAGTTCAAAACCATCACCCTTGAGCAAGGGAGAGATATGGTGGCACAAGCTGGAGTGCTTATTTTACCCGAGTGGGATATAGCAGATGCCTTGGTACTAGACGCAGTGAGGAAGGAGACCAAACCCATGGAGGGGATTGCTTTCAATAAGGATAATGTTGCACTCATCATGTGGTCTCTCAAGAGAAATGAGAGTAAGAAAAGCAAAGACACCCTAGGGTCAAGTTACCTTGGTGGAATGATGGTGAAGAGAGTGTAGAGTACAGGGGTAGTGGAAGCTGCTAGCACTATGTTAGAGACTGCAAAATTTAGTGTTGCAGTAGCAGAAAAGGAAGCCAAAGAGAAAGAGGCCCTCCAAGTCAAGCTGGAAATAGTTTTGAAGGCTTATAACAATGCTAAGGAGGAGATAAGAGGTAAAGATAGCATCATTGCTAAGCTGCAGAGCCAGTTGACTAGACAATACCATCAAGGTGAGTCTTCAACACTGATGATCTCCTCTTCTCCTACAAGACCTCCACCTACCAGCACTATCATTGAGTTTCCACCATCTCCAGCACTCTCCAGCTCTCAAATGGTTGAAATTACTCCTCAAGAATTAGAAAACTTAAAACAGGCTCAGGCCTTATATGCAAAGAAGTATGAGGAGAGAGTAATGGCTACAATTTCCAGTTTTGCAGATACAATAAATGCCTCATTGCTCTACAACAATGTAGGTAACATTATGGATATATGGAATGAGCTCAGGGGAGACAAGGCTATTTTGACACCTATTTTTGACAAATGGAGGCCCAGGGAGCAAGATTTAGAGTTTATGTGTGTATCCTGCAATGAAGCAAGGGCCAATCCCATCATTAAATCCACTTCTGACATCACTAAAGTTTTAGTTCAATTAGCATCAGAGGTGGATAAAGTTGATAGGAAGGTTAGTTTGTGCAAAAAGGAGTATACTGATCAAGTTTTTGAGTTGCTCCCAAGAGTTTTTTCTAGCCCGGATCAATTAAAGGACAATCAAATGTGGCTTAAGGAGATAGAAGCTAAATTGTCAGCAAGAGTTAAAGGAATTATTGATCTAGATGATGCTTCTTTCTTTGTTTTGACAATACAAGAGATAGAGAAAATTAAGTCACATTATGGTTTTCTCAATTCATAAGTTAATAAAATGAGAAATTCTTGGAAAAGGTTGACTAAGACCAAGGATAAAGTGATTAATTTCTCATGGCCAACAGAAGAGGTGTATGATGAGTGGACAACTAAATATGCCACCCATGATCCGGAACAGTTTGAGAGCACCCCTAAAAAGGTAGAAGAGGTTGCAACCGAACAGCTTGTTGAAGAAACTGTAGAGGCCGAAAAGAGCTTGTAACTATTTTTGCGAAAAGCTTGTAACCTCTTTATTTTGAAAGAAATGATTGTAACAAATTCTCCTCGAGAAGTCCGAAGCTTTGTGCATCCATGTTGTTATAAATGGATACCAGGACTAGAGAAAAAGGGGTCACAAAAGAATTGTAAGAAAATGTTGCAGAAATCTATCTGAGCTTTTCTAAGTCTAATGGAGAATATTCAAAAACTTCTTGTAATATTTCTTGAACTTAATACCAATATACAGACCATCGGTTTTGAGTGAAGCTTTGTGTTGTCTTCAAGTGTGTTTACAATTTGTTTACTATTTTCATTATGAATAATCTAGGGTTGTTCTATTTGAATGGAATTGTAAAACAATTTAGTAGAAGTGTTCGTTAGCTTTTCTCTTTAGGAGGGAAATTAAAGATGCGAGGATCACCCATACCAGTAAACTCTTTGGAAGAGACTTTGAATTTTGATGATCATAGCTTAATTTGGAATGCATAAGTTCTTGTAGGTGTCAGGCATATACAAGGATTAATAGAAACCAAGCCAATGGGATGCATAAAGATATTTTGTTTAAGGAGTATTATCTGAGTTTAGATGACTCTGTGACCTTGGATAAGGCACTGGTATTGATTGAAGTTGTTTATTGCATATTTTGTTGATCGAAATGCTGAATTTAAGTATAATTTCCATTCTTTGTTTTTAGTTAATTTCAAGGTGAATAGATCCACTAGTTTTCTAGACTGGTTTGCTGTGGGTTTATGTTTGAAAGTGTGAATTCTATTCACAAAGGTATACCCAACTAGGCTCTGAGTAAGTCCGAAGTGTAGAAGGTTCAATCAAACCTTGTCATATGTTGTCTTGAGAATTTCCTTATCTTTGATGTCTCTTCTACACTGAGTTTAATCATATTATTTTAAGGATGTTAAAGAGAATCAGATTTTGAAGACAACAACCCCTAATGACACCTAAGGGGTCATATGGTGTTTTAAGGGGTCATAGGACACCATATAACACCATATGGTGTCTTAAGGGGTCATATGGTGTGCTAAGGGGTCATAGAACAACATATGACCTCTTAGGACACAATATGACCTCTAAGGACACCTAAGGGGTCATATGGACACCATACAACCCCTAATGACATCATATGGTGTCTTGAGGGGTCATAGTACATAATATGACCCCTTAAGACACAATATGGCCCCTAACAAAATCTAACGGTTCATATGGTGTGTTAAGGGGTCATAAGATACCATATGACCCCTTAGCACACCATAAAATTTGTAACAACACCATGTGGTGTCCTAAGAGGTCATATGGTGTCTTAAGGGGTCATAGAACACCATAAGACCCCTTAGGACACCATACAACCCATAACGACAACACATGGTGTCTTAAGGGTTCATATGGTGTCTAAGGGGTTATAGGACACCATATGGCCCTTTAGGACACCAAATGACCCGTTAGGACACCATACAACCCCTAACAACACTATCTGGTGTCTTAAGGGGCCATATGTTGTCCTAAGGGGTAATAGAACACTGTATGACCCATTAAGACACAATATTACCCCTAACAACACCTAAGAGGTCATATGGTGTCCTAAGCAGTCATAGGTTACCATATAAACCCTTAGAACACCATATGATCCCTAATGACATCGTATGTTGTTCTAAGAGGTCATAGGATACCATATGACCCCTTAGGACACAATATGACCCATAATGAAACCATATGGTGTTCTAAGGGGTCATGTGGTGTCCTAAGGGGTCATAAGACACCATATAACCCTTTAGGACACCATACAACCCCTGACAACATCTTATAGTGTCTTAAAGGGTTGTAGGACACCATATGACCCCTTAGGACACAATATGACCCCTAACAAGACTTAAGGGGTCATATGGTGTTTTAAGGGGTCATAGAACACCATATGATCCCTTAGCACACCATAAAACCCCTAACGACAACATATGGTGTCCTAAGGAGTCAAAGGACACCATATGACCCCTTAGAATACCATACAACCCCTAATGACACCATATGGTGTTCTAAGGGGTCATAGAATATGATATAACCCCTTAGGACACCATACAACCCATAACAAACACCATATGGTGTCCTAAGGGGTCATAGAGAACCATATGACCCCTTTGGACACAATATGACTCCTAATAACACCTAAGGGATCATATGGTGTTGTTAGGGGTCATATGACCCCATAGAACACTATATGACCCCTTAGGATACCATATGACCTCCAACAATAACATATGTTGTCCTAAGGGGTCATGTCATGTACTACGATATTAAAAGGGGTCATATAGTGTCCTAAGGGGTCATAATGTGTCTTAAGGTGGCAATATGAACCAATATTACAATATAAAAAATAGCGTCAATACTACTTACAAAAATAAGTTTAGATCACCCCTTGAGAGTGAGCATGAGGTTCAAGGATGAAAATTATAAAGCAGTATGCTTCCCTTATCTCCCTCCTTGGGCTCTTTCCCATCCCCCCTCTCTCTCTCTCTTTCTCTCCCCTTCTCTCTCCCCCTCCTCATTCCTCTATCCCTTTCTCCCTCTCTCTCTCTCTCCCTCTCTCTCTCTCTCTCTCCTCCCTCCACTCTCTCTCCTCCCTCTCCCTCCCTCTCTCCCTCTCCCTCTCCCTCTCCCCTTATCTATCTGTCCCCCCCCTCTCTCTCTCTCTCTCTCCCCATACCCCCCTCCATCTATTTTTCTCCTTCCCCCCATCTCTCTCTATCCCTCTCCCTCTCCCCTTCTCTATATCTTTGTCTCACTCTCTATCTCTCCCTCTCTCACCCCTTCTCTCTCTCTCTCCCTCCATCCCTCTCTCTCTCTCTCTACCCATAGCCCCTCTATCTCCCTTTCTCCTTCTCCCACCCATCTCTCTCTCCCTCTCCCTCTCTCTCTCTCACTCACTACTCCTCTCTCCATCTCCCTCAAGTATCTCTCTCACTTTTCTTATATGTGAACAAATCGGATATCAAATTATATTCGATATCCGATTTGTTTTCTTTAGGGCACCAACATTTTAAAAATGGGTTCCAATGGGAGTTTTTGTAGCTCTAGGAAAAATATGAATAAAAATCAGATATCTGATTTTTACACCACACAAAAATAGGTTTGTGGGCTGTTTTGTGCATTATTGCAGGCGACAATCACGAGTTTTCAATCAGACAGTGACAAAATTATGCTTTTGAGAGATCCTTGGAGACAAATTTGTCATTTTCAATCATTTAGAAATATCTTTGTGAAGGTATAATGGAAATCAACAATCATCAGAAGCACAAACATAAAAGAAATCTTTTAAATGACCAAATTTAAGTATATAGACAAAGAGATATAGGTCATAGGAGGAGAAGACAAGGTGTGCCAAATATTGGTGAAGCCTTTGCAAATGTTACTTCAAGTGAAGAGGAAATTGAATTTGAAAATGTTGAGAAAGTTATTGAAAATGAAAATGAAAATGTAGAATTTGATATTGGAAATGTTGAACATGCTATTCATATTAGGAATGACAATGTTGAAATAGATATTGAAAATATTCAACATGATATTGAATTTACAAATGAAAATGTAGTAATTGAAAGTGAAAATGTGGGAATTGATAATGAAGGTGAAAATTTGGGTGTTCACATTGAAGGTGAAAATTTCAAAATTGACATTGGAGTTGAAAATTTGGGAAATTTTGACATTGAAGGTGGAATTGTTCAACAAAGTGAACAATAGGTAACACCGAATTACATGAGAAATGAAGACCCTCTCATGGATGGAAGACAAATTCCAAATTCAAGACCTTCAAGAACCCCAAAATGGTTACATGAAATTGATGAGAATATTATTGTGAATCTTGAAGGAAAGAGGTCAACAAGAACCATTCTATTGTAGGCTACACAAATTTTCAACCAATATTTTAACAATAAGACATTGACCGAGCAATGCCAACTTTTTGTTAAATTGCTAAAGATGCAAAAGATGAGATCATTGCTAGCCAAATTGAAGATTCGTATGATCAAGAAGATGGAGATAAATTCTATTATTGTCAAAAATATTTTTAATGCTCTTAATTATAGTGGAAAAAATACCAAGGAAAGAGATAAGAGAGCCGCTTGAAGAGTGATTACAACCTCCTTAGTAAGCCATCAATTGAGGAAGACTCATTTTATGAGACAAAATTGTGTTGATTTGAACATAAACTATAAAAATTTGAATAGAGAACTTGCAAGAAGATAAAGACTCGATGATCCCCTTCAACATGATACATGGGATTTTGGTGGGAGGATTCCACGTGTTGAAAAAAATTGATCAACAATTTGGAGGAAATTAAACAATTTTGGCACTCTAATTCTAAAGTCACCCAATGTAAAGGATGTTTTGAAATTAAGAATTGACAACTGAGACCATACACCACATCCCAAATATTTCTTGGAATCAAGCCAAACAAAGTTGTACAATTTTTTTGTGAATAACATCCAAATTTGTAAATATCGCAAAGGGCCTTTGAATATTTGAAGCCATTTTATTGTGTACTTCTTAAGATTCGTAATACTTGTTGTTGCAAATACCATGTGGAGTTTTCTATGTACCATAAAATTTTATGTTATATTCATTCTATGATGCATAGTCATGATTTGTTGCAGGAGTGTGGTGCAATGCAATTTCTGAGATCATCAAGAGACTTGCTAGATCTATTTTTGTGTCCTATAGATGATGTATACTTTTTATATAAAAATGATTATTTGAAAGAGAAGTGCTCACAATGCGGTGGGTTGTCAAAGTTTGTTTCGTATTTTCATGAGGGCAGTGAACATGAGTTTGGAAAGAATATTGTTGAGAAAAAAATATATGAGATAGTGAAATATACTTTAAAGAGTGGAGGTGAAGATTCTAGATGCGAGTTGGTCTCTAAAGAAGTTAGTGTTGCTGATTTTATTTTGGATTTTAAGGAAAATCTTTTCTACAAGTATGTAAGGCACACCTATAGGTCTCAGTGGTTGAATCAACAATTCAAGATGTGTAAGAACTCTTTCTCAATCGGCACCATTATATCGGTGGTTGATTTTGTAGAAAACTATACAATGCAACCACAAAAATGAGGTATAGTCTTAGTATTACAATTCAATCTAGATTGCTATTTTTATTCACATAACATATAGACATGCCATTGATAGTAGAAAAGAGGATAGGAAGATAATTAGGGAGTATCATTTTTATATGAGTGATGATAGATAACACTCCTCCAAGTATGTGCAACATTGTTTCGAGAATTTTTTTGAGTTCTTGCAAGAGAAAGGTATTGCAATTGATCGACATCTCATATGGTTGGATAACTGCATAGGTCAATTCAAGAATGCTCGTATGTTTTATTGGTTGAGTAGAATGCATGTAGAGAGGTGAATACCTCATGTTTGGAGCTTATTTGAAGCAGGGCATGGGAAGGGCGAGCATGATGGAGCAAGTGCATGTTTAAAGAGAGTTCTAGTTAAAGCTCAGTTGAGGATTTCAGCTGCAAATTTATCTAATGCATGTTCTATTGTTGATTGGTGTAGTTCAACATTGTCACAAGAATGGACACTTGATTTAGCAGTGCATAGATTCTTTTGGTTGGTTGAGAAGGGAACAATGGGAGATAGATTGGACTATCAAATAATTAAAGATTCTTCAAAGATGCATTCATTTCACAACTTAGATGCAAGTACATGTTCCATTTGGACACGAGCGTTTGCTTATTTTTTGTAGAGTTGTGTTCTTTATGATTGGGATCAGTGCGAGCCAAGTGAGTGGGTTGATATATGGCTCCCACAATATCTAACTCCTTTATCTCAAACAATATCCATGTAAAATGATGACATGGAAAGTATAGTTGAGTATGACCGTCTTTCAGATCTTCTACAGCTAGGATATTTTTTTGCAATGGTTGCACCACAAGGGAATGAAGAGAGATCAGTCTATTGGTTGGCATGGTGTGTATAGGGAAAGAAAAAGCTAACATAGCTGGTGACAAATGATGATGGGTTCACACATCCTACAACTTTAGTTGTTGTTGCAGGAACTTGGTTGTGAACATAGATGATTAGAAAGAATGGAATACTTGCATTTGAAGACTATGAGAGACACAAAACCATTCTAATGTATTCACACCTTATTATAGCTACAAATGTCAAGTTGTTGAAGCATCAAGCAAGACCGAAGACCAAAGAGCTACAGATAGTGACTAGTGTTGATCATGAAGCAATACTAGATACTCTTAAGAAAAGAGATGACCCTTTAGGAACACTTGAGTAGTAGGTCTTTATTATCTTTTATTTTTTTAACATGCCTTTCATCTCAACTAATAATCATAAAACCTTAATGTTCAAGTTTGTTACGTGTATAATAAGAATGTGTTAAAAATGGAGGTCTACTTTGATGAACATTACTTTTGCATCATGATTTTCATGTGCATAGTGGGTACACAATATAATTTGTATAATCCTATCTCTTCATTAATCTGATGTCTTCACTTATTATCATGCATTTCATTTCATATAATGATCATAAAACCTTTATGCTAATACAAGTCTTTTTTATTAAATAAAACACTATTGCATTATGATTTTTTCACTGCATTATAATGTTAACTAACTCACATCAACATAGGAGAAGAAGGATGTACAGGTCACTGGTATGCTGTGTGGATGTAGAACAATAGGACTCCCACTAGATAAAGATGCAGTCACCATGTGAAGAGATGACTGACAATTAATGTGCTCACACCAGATCATATGTGCATGTTTGAAGATATGTTGCACAAACAAGGAAGCCACATGAGTGCATTGCAGGATGAAGATGACAAGGATTTACTACCACCGATAAGTGGAGCTTATCTCCTATTATGCATAGTGTGCATCATAGTTCTATGAGATAAGGAAGAAGAGGTAAAGGCAGATGTTTGAAGGCTGACACTAGATCTACTGGTAAATCAAAGGGATTCTTCAAGTGCATGAAATCGGGGATATGCACTGGAACAACAAAGAAGGCATGTTATTCCACCTAGACATAAGGATGAGTAAAGAATTTATGAGTTTGCCAACTTGACAAACCATCTGAGATAGTTTTTGGTTTGATGATGAAGAAGGTAAAGTGGAGCATCTATAGAGAGAGTATACAATCGGTATGTAGATGCCTTGGATGGAATCAATTGAAGATTGATGACATGGTGTCATCAGGGTGGCTACCGGTGAGCATGAGAATCGTTAAGGAAGCAAAGAGGCTAATTGATGTGCTCCTACCTAATGAGAATATGCATGCTATGGATAGATATGTCTAGTGACCAGTTAAGGTGTTCCACTAGCAGATCAACAAAGTGCAGACATGAAGGGTAACCAGTAAAGTGTGAGATACCAGCAGGGTTAGTGAACCAACATAAAGAAAGGACCGGTTATGTGTTGATTATCGGTGACCGAGTCTAGCCGACACAAAGATCTTTGCTGAAGTGGATATCAACATGGATGCCATGTGGAGATGAAGTGGAAAGCTTGTAGAGGTCAATGAAGTGTCATGTAGGGATAGATATTTCTAGAGTTGTGCATTTAATATGGAGCCTGCGATTTGTGGATCAGATCAAAGGAGTGTGGCTCAAGGAAGAGTGAATGACAGAGAAAGATTAGGGAGTTGTTGGCACCTGAATCAAAGAAAGGAAATCAGATGCAGGCAGACCTCTAGAAGGAAACAACCGAGATATTTATAGCATTTTGACAGATGCATGTCGGTATACAAGGCTATGTTTGCTAAGTTTAGAAAATGTGTATTGGAAGACACGTTAATGGTGGTGATGTGTAGATAGCTGTCTTGGAGATCAGATCAAATGAGATCTTATTAGATTTGATATGCCTTGTGATCAGAGGAAACCCTAACTGCCTAAAATTTGAATTGGTTTTTGGAGGGAAAAATAGGTTATAAATATGCAAGCCAAAATCGTTGAGTGCTGCCGCTAGATGAGGGAGTGTTGCTACATGGAAGGAGAAATTGGTCAATTTATCATCAAGAAGAAGAAGAAGAAACTAAGTGTAAGGAAGAATAGGGTTCAAGTTCTCAATTGACAACACTGAGAGAACTGACAGAGTGTAGTATCGGTAGAGAGCAGCAGTGTAGCAGAGAGAAGAGAGAACCAATAGAGTGCAGGACCTGCAGAGTGTGGAACCAACAGAGAGGGAGAAGAGGCTGAACCAAAAAGGGTTCATTAGAGAGTGAGTTGTAGCGAGATACAAGGTTGCTATAGAGAAAAGGTGAACAGATAACCGACAAAGATCTATAGAGCGGAGAACCGATGGAGAGACATACTTGAGAGTTACAAATTTCTTTTGTAACAAGAAGATAACTTTGGTATAAAAACATGATTTTATAATCACTGAGTTGGAGCTCAGTGTTTGGTTTTAGCTCCTTGGGTTGGTGCCCTAAAATCAAGGGTTGGTTCTCCTTGGGTTGGTTCCCTAAATAAGGGTTTGGTGCTCCTTAGGTTGGTGCCCTAAACATTGTAATCAAAGATTCATTGTGAGGTTGGATTGGAGCAGTAGACTCTAGCAACATTTATCACCAAGAATTTTTCCATCTTGGGTTTTCCTCGTATATGTTGGTGTTATGTGATGTCCCTTTTATGTGTGAGTGCATTTGTGTTAGTCTCCCATCTAACTAGTAAGTTTTCATTCAATTAGATCTATTAACCGATATACTTACATAGGCTAGTTAAAGGGAAATGTTTGAGAACCACTATTCAGCCCCCTCTCAGTGGTGCATTGTGTCTAACACTTAATGATCTATTAGGATCAACTTGGTTAGAGGATTTAAACACTCTTTTGTGAGATTCCTTGTTATAGGATTTAAATGGAAAAGGCCTGTTAGGACCTACCCGGTTAAGGGATCTATGTTGTTGTAAATGTTAGGAAACAACAGTGAAAAATGATCTGTTACTTTGCACTTTCAGCTTGCTAAATTAGATCTAGTTATGATTCATAGTCTGCAACACTCAGGAATATCTCTATCTTCTTTGGGATGGCTTACCTCATTCTCCTAATTCCACTGACACATGAAACATCAGTTGTGTCACCCTAAATAGCCATAACAACTAAGGCCATAAAACCTAATTATATCTTGAATTTACAATACAAATCATATCAGATCAATATCTAGATCATTAGAACAATTTACAATACAATATTATCTATTGATTATTCATAACCCATCACAAAAATCTGATTTGCAGATAAGTCAAACCCTTGGAACATTCTGCTAAGCACTTTGCACATTCTCGAGAAATTCTACCATCTTCCATGCCAAAACACAACTCAAATTATTCACACGGGTTATGTCATGTTATCTCCTTCATGTAGATTCACCACCAATCATTGTCATATACAAAATCATTACCAGTTGAGTGAATTCATCACTAGCCCTAAAACCCTACTAAAACCCTAGCACAACTCCATCAAAAATTCAAAACATGCCTTCCGATAATCAACATAGGATGTAGTTCTGGTAACATACACAAATCCATCATAAAATCTTATGTCTCAAACCACAAGTCTCCAACCATCATTGATTTACCAATTCCATCAAAATCTTTTCTTTTACTGGTTGAAGTCCTAATTCTCAGTCCTGCCAGTAAACCCTATCATACTTACAAATTCTAAATCTAGTAGACCAAATTACTTATCCAATAGGTCAGATACCAAAGTTCATCTGTAACCATCATCAAACATTAATTGACATAGGTTGCCATCAATGACAACACAAATAACTAATCATATCATCATCAATCTTCTACCGATACAGTCATCAACTCATCTACATCACTTATGCCAATCATACCAACAATCTCCCCCTTTGGCTTTGATGGCAACACCATTCAGTTATACAATCAATATAGAATCATATATCCCAATAATCTGCATCTTAGCACATTAACTGTCAGTCTCTACATCTGCCAGTCTTCACTATCTTTTCTTCTCCTCAAGCCTGATCATCAGATTTATTTTTCTTCTCCATAACTGATTAGCTGATTTCTTTTTCCTCCTCCTTTGACAACAATGACAAAGTTGAAAATGCATCACTTGACTTCAATATGATTAGAACTATAAATCATATTAAAATGCATTAGAGCCACTCCCCTTACAAAGTATCTCACATCTTCATCAATCCTTAGTGAAGAATAAACATGAAATCCATAGGATCGATGCAAATCCAACATCTTAGTTCTTTTGGTGTAGGGGTCTAACCCCCAATTTACTTCTGAGAAACTCAAAAGTAGTCTTTGGTAATGGTTTAGTAAAGATATCAGCTAACTAATCTTTACTCTTCACATACTCTATGTTTACCTGCTTCTCCTGAACTCTTTCCCTTAAGAAATGATACTTCAACTCTATATGCTTGGTTCTTGCATGAAGTACATGATTCTTGGAAATATTTATTGCACTCATATTGTCATAATAGATAGTCAATGGTTTAGACATTTCTATACCGAATCCTTCTAGCACATGTCTCATCCATATGGCCTGTGTGCAACTCATGGATGCAACAACATACTCAGCTTCAGTTGTAGATTGAGAAACACACGTTTGTTTCTTGCTTGTCCATGCTAAAAGTCTTCCTCCAAGTAGAAAATCTCCATCGGTTGTGCTTTTCCTATCATCCACATTTCTTGCCCAATCTGCATCGGTAAAAAACATCTAAATTGATATTTCCTTTATAGGGATACCATAATCCATAGTCTAATGTTCCTTTAAGATATCAAAAAGTCCTCTTAACAACCACCATGTGACTTTCTTTGGGCTCTTTTTGGAATCTTGCAACTAACCCAACATCATGAGCAATGTCTGGTTTGTTATGTACAACATACTGTAGTTTACCAATCATAGACCTATATTCTTTTTCACTAACATTAGGTGAATCATCTTTCTTTGTCAACTTGTAGCCTGTTAGAATCGATTTACCTACCGGTTTACAATCTTCCATGCCAAAAGTCATCAACACCTCTTTAATATACTTGCTTTGACAGATAAAAATACCACCATCCAATTGTTGGTTCTATAATCCAATAAAAAACTTTATTTCACTGATTAGAGACATCGAATTCCTTTTTCATCTCATAAAAAATGTCCATACTCATATTATCATCTCCACCAAAAATTATTTCACCTACAAATACTTCATCTATTAGCATCTTGTCTCCATTGGTTTTTAGATAAATATTACTGTCCTTACTGGTATGCTGGAATCCAATCTTGATCAAATGTGCATGTAACCTCTCATACCATGCTCTCGGTGCCTTCTTTAGACCATACAAATATTTATGCAATTTACATACCATGTCCTTATCATTGATCAAGGAAAAACCATCTAATTATTCAATGTATACTTTCTCTTCAATAATTCCATTCAAATAGGCCGACTTGACATCCATTTGGTAGACTTTGAATCCCTTATATGCAGCAAATGCCAACAATAGCCTTACTCCTTCCAATATTGCAACAGGTGCAAAATTTTCACCATAGTCTTCACCTTCTCCTTGTGCATATCCTTTGTAGACTAACCTTGCCTTATTTCTTACCACTTTTCCATCTTCATTTAACTTATTCCTGAAGACCCATTTAGTTCCAATCACATTCTCATCCTTTGATCTAGGAACAAGTGACCATGTTTGATTTTTCTATATTTGATCTAATTCCTCATTCATTTCTTCCACCCAGACATCATCTTTGAGTTCTTCCTTAATTGTCTTGGGTTCCATTGTAGAGATCAAACAAGAATTTTCTCTAATCTTCATCCAGGTCTGCACACCTGCATTCTTATCATCAATTATCTAGTCCTGGGAGTGATTTAATCTCACATATCTATGTATAGTTTGTGTTGGTTTTGTATCTTCCTCATCTGATTCACCAGTCAATTCACTAATTTCTTCATCACCGTCCTCGCTTATCAGTTGAGCACCTAATACTGCATTTGTTGGTTGATCATTATTCTATGCTTCTAGTTCAAACATCACCAATCTTTCTTCATTATCATCTTTTTCAGGTTCAGACCTGCTTGATCATTCAGATTTATTTTACAAATCATCCACCTTCACATTAACACTTTCAACTATTTTCTTATTTCTCTTATTATATCATTTATATGCTTTGCTTTAAGAAGAATAACTAAGAAATATTCCTTCATCAGATTTTGCATCAAACTTTCTATTTTATTTATCCTTTTTAATAAAACATTGACTTCCAAATATTTTGAAATAACTAACACAAGTAGTTTTACCATACCATAGCTCATAAGGTGTCTTATTGTTATCTTTCTCTACAAGTATCGGTTTAATGTGTAGACTGCAGTACTTACCGCTTCTCTCCAAAACATCTTAGGCATATTACTTTGTAATAACATTGTTCTAGCAGCATCAACAATTGTTTTGTTCAACCTTTCTACTACACCATTTTGTTGTGGTGTGCTTGGAGCATACATCTGTCTCTTGATACCATGTTCATCACAATACTTGATAAACTCATTAGATGTGAATTCTCCTCCTCGATCAGATCTTAAGCATTTCAAGTTTTTACCAGTCTCATTCTCAACTAAAGCTTTAAATATTTTAAATTTACTAAAGGCTTCAAATTTCTCCTTTAGGAATGTAACCCACATCATCTTAGAATGGTCATCGATGAAAACCATGAAATATCTATCACCGAAATACCTTTTTGTTCTCATACAACTACAAAGATCAGTATGAACCAAATCCAAAATATTTTTAGATGTACACTTCTTTCTCTTAAATGAAATAGAGGTCATCTTACCAATTTGATAGTCTTTACATATCACATTATTCGGTTTAATAATTTGTGGTAATCCTCTCACAACACTAGACTTTCTTACCTTCACCAAGTTATCAAAATTCACGTGACAACATATCTTGTGCCACAAATAGCTATCTTCCATCTTTGCAACTAGATAACTATTGATGTTAGCATTTAAATGAAATAAGTTACCTCTTGTTTGTTTTCCGCTAGCAACCAGTTCACCACTTCCTCCAATAATTTTACAGATTCCACCATTAAACTCAAACAAATAACCTTTATCAATGAGTTGTCCAACACTTAATAGATTATGTTTCAGACCATCAACCCAAAATACATCATCAGTATTATTCTTCCCATTCAAAGAAATAGAACCTTTACCTTTCACCATGCAGGGAGAGTCATTTCCAAATCTAACAACACCTCCATCAAATTCATTAAGAGTTAGGAACTTACTCTTATCTCCGGTCATATGGTGTGAACAAACACTGTCTATAATCCATTCATTACTATTTTCTACACAAGAAACCAATGCCTTCTCATCAGACAATTCCTCCTTTACAACTACAAACACAATCTCTTCATTGTCATCTTCATCTTCAGATTCTTCATCAGTCACACCTTCATCCACTACAACATACCAATTTTTTCTTCCTTTCCCTTTGAATTTATTGAACTTATCTTTCTTATTGGTGTTAGGAAAGTTAGCAGAAATATGACCAATCTTACTACAAGAGAAGCACTTTAAAGGTAGTTTTCCTTTATACTTACCATTGCCTCTTGGAAATCTCTTGGCTAGTAGTATTTCAAGTTCCATTACTTGATCTTCATTGTCTTCACTTTCCCGGTTACCTCCATGACTAGATCTGCACTCATGACTTTGACATACATTCTTTCCTTTTCTAGTAGATGAACCGGTAACAAAAGCATTAAAAGAAAATTTAGTAGATTTTGCCACACTATTGTCAAAACTATTTAACTCAAAGGCTGTAAGCTTACTGATCAAAGAGTCAACAGTTACCTTATCCTTTTAAATGGATCTTAGTTATTGGATTACCGATACTCTAATGGCATACTGAGGTTGAAGAGTTATGAGCATTTTCCTTACCACAACATCATCACCAATTTTATCACCATCACCTTTTATACTGCCAACAACTTCTTTAATTCTTTGACCATAATATGCAATGTTTTCTCCTTTCATTTTCATATCATCAAATTTTCCTCTCAAGATTTCCTCTTTTTCTCTTTGTACATGCTCATCTCCTCCATGAATTTTATCTAATTTTTTCCAAACCTCATGTGCAGTTTCCAATCCTTGAATATCAATATATTTAGAATAAAATAAAGTATTTACAATAGCTTCAATGGCTTGCATGTTCTCCTGCTGATCTTTAAGTTCATTCGATGTCAAGGTAGTAGTAGTAGGAGCCACATATGTTGTTTCAACATGTTTCTAGTATTGAGCACCAAGAACTTTCAAATATATCTTCATTCTATCTTTCCAGATCTTATAATTATCCTTGTTGAATTTCAGACCCTCTTTCTTCATCATATTGTCTTCCTCATAATCTTTTCCTCAAGCGGTTAAGCTTTTATGCACACAGAGGACCACAACTCTGATACCAATTGTTAATCCTTTGAGGATCCGGTTAATACTGAGAGGGGGGGTGAATCAGTATTAACATAATCTATAACTTCAAATCAAAATACCATTTACAACAAATCTGAAATCATTTAATACATGAATCTATCCCTTTAGCATATCTCATACACTTGATACCCACTTATGCAATCTTATTAATCAGAATATACACCAACTAGATATCTAATCAACACATACTCATACTGACTTATTATCAAATTAAAATACTTCATCTATCAATTCATTAACATTGCAGGTAACCATTTATAAATCTCTAATAAACAATAGTAAACTTATCATAACCGGTAATCAAAAATAATGTATGAAAACATAAACACTATTAAAAGACATTCCACACATGAACACCAAGATTTTTGACATGGAAAACCAAATGGGAAAAACCACGGTGGGGATTGGAACCCATAATAATTTGTACTCTTTCAAAGTATGCCATGTTAGGAACTTAGCCCAGTTAGGAGCTTACAATACACCTGGTTAGGAGAAGACCCTGTTAGGAGTCACCTAGTTAAGGGATTTGCCTATCACTCCAGCTAGGAGCTTAATGATCTGTTAGGACCAACCTGGTTAGAGGATTTAAACACTCTTTTGTGAGCTACCCTAGTAGGGGACTTAGATGGAAAAGGCCTATTAGGACCTACTCGGTTAAGGGATTTATGCTGTTGTAACTGTTAGGGAACAACAATGAAAAATGATCTATTACTTTTCACTTTCAGCTTGCTAAATCAGATCCAGTTATGCTTCACAATTTGCAACACTTAGGAAGATCTCTATCTTCTCTAGGATGGCTTAAGTCATTATCATAATGCCACTGACATATGAAACATCAGTCGTGTCTCCCTTAATAGCCATAACAACTAAGTCAACCATAAAACCTAATTACGTCTTGAATTTACAATACATATCATATCATATCAATATCCAGATCATTAAAACAATTTACAACGCAATATCAACCATTTATTTTTCATAACCCATCACAAAAATCTGATTTGTACATAAGTCAAACCCTTAGAACATTTCGCTAAGAACTTTGCACATTCTTGAGAAATTATACCATCTTCCACGCCAAAACACAATTCAAATTATTCACATGGGTTGTATCGTGTTATCTCCTTCATGTAGATTCACCACCAATCACCATCATATAAAAAATCATTACCAGTTGAGTGAATTCATCACCAGTCCTAAAACCCTACTAAAGCTCTAACACAACCCCATCGGAAATTGAAAACATGCCTTCCCATAATCAACATAGGATGCGATTCCAGTCACATACATAAATCCATCATAAAAGCTTATTTATCAAACCACAAGTCCCCAACCATCACTGATTTACCGATTCCATCAAAATATTTTCTTTTACTGGTTGAAGTCCTAATTTCTATTCCTGTTGGTAAACCCTGTCATACTTACAAATTCTAAATCCAGTAGACCAAATTACTTATCCAACAAGTTAGATACCAAAGTTCATCTATAACCATCATCAAACATCAATTGAAATAGGTGACAACACAAATAAGTGATCATGTCATCATCAATCTTCTACCGATACAGTCATCAACTCATCTACATCAGTTTGCCAATCATGCCAACAATTGTAATTCCAATCTATGCCACAAGGGAGTGTTTACATTTCCAATTCTGAGAATGGGATTGTTCTTTATCTCTCACTTCAACCCCAATTCAACCCGCTCTTTGCATTCCTCTTCTCTGTATATCCTCATCATTCTTAATTCAATGTGACAGATTGCATTTTGTTTGTCACTTAAAGCATTTGGGGCTGAAGTTTTGACATATGAACAAGAGAAAAGAATCGACAAAGTGGCCACTTGGAACCCTTTGTCTCTACCAAAGCTTTCAAAATTAGGGTTTACATTACTGGACGAGACACCTGTCAAGCCCAAGAGGCCTTGGATGAGATGCTTGTTGAGCCCGAGAGGCCTTGGACAAAACAGTAATTAGGTCCAAGCCAATCAAAAACCCTCTTCAATCATCTGGGTAGATGAGCTCTTAGAAATGCCTCCGCTTCATACATTCACCCACCTTGACAACATCATATAGATAATTTTAAATGGATTCATGGCAAACAATCCTGCACTTATGAAACTGATATTGCATCTACATTAGGGAATTTATATAATTATTTCAGTGTATTTTGGAATCTCTAGATAAAAAAAAATTCTAAGTGAACTCACTGGGTAGGTGTAACTAACATCCTCCAAGATTAGACAAACATGGCTACAAGTATGGGAGGTTGGGCTGCCGATAGTATTTTGAATGGTGAGATACGACTTGTCAAATTTTGATAATTTTTTACACTTAGGATGCTCAAGGTATGATGCTGGTAGGGTAAGGCCTTGAGCTCCGGATCTTGAAAATATGAGATAGGATTTTGTAGGTAGCCCTCATGCGACCATGTAAGTTCAAACAGATCATTTGCAAGTGCCACAGTTTCTGAGATAAGACCTACCAAATTTTGATAATTTTTCACACTTGGGGTGCTCAAGGGACAACATCGGTAGGGTATGACCCTAAGAATTTGATTGAGTGGGGGGATAAAATAGGAGCATGCCTAGGGTAAGAATGCCTAACCAGACATGCTGGGACCAACAATTCATGCCCATGATGAGGAGAATGAGAAATTCACTCCATGGCAACTTTTCATTGAATGAAACTGATATTTTTTCATCAACTGAAAAAATACTGCCCTAAGAAAACTGCTCCAAATCTTGAAAATATGACACAGTATTTGTAGAAAGCCCTCACACAACCCTATTGGTTCAAATGGATCATTTGTAGGTGCCACAGTTTCTGAGATACTTGTAAAATTTTGACAATTTTTCACACTTAGGGCACTCAAGGGATGATGTTGGTAGGGTATGGCCCTGAGCATTCAGCTAAGTGGAAGGAAAAAAAAGGAGCATGACTAGGGTAGGAATGCCTAACTAGATGTGTTGGAACCAATAGTTTGTGGTCATGGTGAGAATAATGAGAAGTTATCGACGTGGCAACTTTTCATTGAATGAAACTGACGATTTTCTCGCCAGCTGAAAAAATGTTGCCCTAAGAAAACCGCACCAAATCATGAAAATACGAGATAGGATTTTGTAGGAAGCCCTCACATGACCCTTTAGGTTTGTACATATCATTTTCTAGTGCCATGGTTTTTGAGATACAGCTTGTCAAATTTTGACAATTTTTTGAACTTAGAGCACTCAAGGGATGATATCGATGTAGTGTCGTAAATTGTGCACCCTTGCTAGGGTAGTGCAATTTCACACTTAGGTTAGCACCCACCTTAGTGTGTCTTGCATCTTGCATTTCTAATTTCTATTTAAGTATTTAATTAATTAATTTAATTAAATCTAAAGTCATGTTTCATCACTTTACATGTTATAAAGTTGGGCCCTTTACCCTAAGCATGCCCCTTTCTATTTTATTCATCCAATGAACCATTTAATCATAAACCCTAATTATGTCCTATTTTGATCTTTTAGGCCCGACTTTGCATATCAAAACATATTGGAATTAGTTGTAACTTTGGGATTCACTCTAATATTATCATATCTAATCATCTTGAAAATTTGGTGAAACGTTGGTCGGATAGTGGCAGGAATGCACATGGTCCTCAGATTTTTTCCCAAAATTTTGGGAGAGTAATCCTATGATATAATAATGATTAACCCCAAAATTTCAGTGGGAAATTCAAATCCTAGGTCAGCCTAAACATGAAATTAAGATCCAGATTTTATACTTAAGAGCTCTCTTTCTTCATTTGAAGGGGTCTTCGGCTAAGAATCAAAGACAAGGTTTTTGGAGCATAAGAGACTTCTTTGTAGTGAAAGAGTAGATCTTTGAAGTCATCAACAACATTCAACATTCATCTACCAAACATTCATCAAGCAACATTTCATCAATTAGGGGATTTTGAAGATGTAGAAGACAATAGAAGATCACCGACTAATGATTGGGTTGTACCTCTCACTTGGGGTTGGGTTGTTAGGTCCCGGAGACAACTGAGAGGGGGGGGGTGAATCAGTTGTCAAGTAAATTCAAACCAAAATTAACTCAACAAAAAATTAATGCTTAATACTGGTAAACCAAACTTTATGCTGGTAGACAGTTTTATCACTTAATTGCAGTGCCGGTAAAGATTAATGCATGAAACAGAAAGACAATAACATCCACAACACATAACACCAATATTTGTATGTGGAAACCCTATAAGGGGAAAAAACATGGTGGGAAACCTTACCCACAATCACATGATACTACTGCAGATAGTATATGTGTACAATAGGGGGTCTGCACATGTAGAAAGGCCAAGTGCCTAGAGCTCACTGCTCAATCACAAAATGAGAGTCACACTGACTACAATTGGATGATTAAATCCAATGATAATGTACTGCTCAAAATAGCATCTCCATATGTTGGATTCAGTACCAGTTTAGCTTTGATATGCCTTCTTCAAACCTTCCTTCAATCTTGAATGATGTCTGCATGTATAGCTCTGCTTATATTCGCATATACCTTATTACAACCCTTTTTTTTTATATCTTAATCTCACAAATGAGATCTTACATTTATACCATAACCTAAGACCAATTGAGTAGGTCGGATCACTAAAAGATATTACAATGAATCAATTATAAATGAAACAATACCTAATGCATGATGTCAGTTCAATGCATTTACAATAATAATAAATCATCTCCATAATGTGTCATGCTGATCTGGAATAGATAAGCCTGCCGGTGTATATCCTGGACCTATTTGCCGGTAATAGCAAATATGCAAATTTGAATAAGCCAATGAACAAATCACCAAAACAAAGTGTTCAAACAATGTTTTCAATATAACCAAGTAGTCTCCAAGTGATTCCAAGTGCCGGTGAACCAAATATCGCTGACTATGCATAAGTCACTTGCTTGCCGGTGAATATAACCAATTTGGCCAATATTGATAAGTGTTGACATCAATGACAAAACCATATCAGCATATCCAAAATATCAACAATCTCCCCCTTTGGCATTGATGGCAACACAAGATGGAAAAACCATCAAAGTGCCAAACAGAAATGCCAAAAATTAAAAACCAACAATCTCCCAAAGAGATCATAACCAGAAATCAAAATACATAATATCTCTCCCAAAAGTAATAATCTCTTCCCAAGGGATAAAGTCTCTCCCCTTAGGAATAATATGTGTTTTCCATGTGTTTTTCCATATCAACCTCTCCCCCTTTAACATCAAATGCCAAAGCGATACAAAAACCAGGTTCAAATACAAAATACCAACTCATTACAAAATACCAACTACTCCCCCTGAGAAGTAGTTCTCCTCATCAAAGCTAGATTACAAGATTTCCCTGTTAATTCTGTCGATTGATGACAAACATCAACTGCCTAAGTCTCTACCGGTGGGGGTATAACCCCAAGTTGATCTCTGAGATATTCAAAAGTCTCCTTAGGCAAAGGCTTAGTGAAAATATCCACAATCTTCTCTTTAGTATTCACATAAACCAATTTCACTTCTTTTGCTTCAACATTCTCTTTCAGAAAATTCAATTTGATAGAAACATGTTTAGTTTTAGAAAGTAGTACCGGATTCTTAGATATATCAATTGTTGTTGTATTATCACAATAGATAGTTATAGGTTCCTTGCATTTTACCTTTATGTCCTTCAACATTTGCTTAAGCCATAATACCTGTGTGCAATTAGCTGCTGCTGCAACATATTCTGATTCTGTTGTTGATAAAGATGTACAACTTTGTTTCTTACTTAACCAAGAAATTAATCTGCTACCAAGAAAAAATGCTCCACTGGTGGTGCTTTTTATATCATCTACATCTCCTACCCAATTTGCATTTGTGTATGCACATAATTCAAAGTTTTCATCTTTAGGATACCATAAGCCAAGATTTATAGTGCCTTGTAAGTACCGAAAAATTCTTTTTACTGTCGATTCATGATTTTCTTTAGGATTACTCTGAAATCTTGAAACAATACATACTACATTCATGGTATTAGGTCTTGTTTGTGTCAAATACATCAAACCTCCTATCATAGACTTGTACCTAGTCAGATTAATAGGTGTTGATTCATCCTTTAGTGATAATTTGTCGATTGTAGTCATAGGTGTGCTTACCGGTTTAGAGTTCTCCATACCAAATTTCTTTAGTAACTCCTTCAAGTACTTAGATTGACTCAAGAATATACTTTTATCAGTCTGTGAAATTTGCAATCCTAAAAAGAATTTTATCTCTTTAATCATAGACATTTCAAATTCTTGTTGCATTTCATTAGAAAAGTCTTTACATAATCCATCTTCTCCTCCAAAGATTATATCATCAAAAAAAACTTATATAACCAAGATGTCATCATTAGTTACTTTTTAATATAAGTTACTATCAGCATTACCTTTAGAAAAACCAATCTTCAAAAGATACTTATCCAATCTAGCATACCAAGCTCTTGGAGCTTGCTTCAACCCATACAAAGCTTTCCTTAACCTGCAAACCATATCTTTGTCATCTGTCAAAGAAAATCCATTAGGTTGTTCAATATAAACTTCTTCTTCAAGATCTCCATTCAGAAATGCACATTTAATGTCCATCTGATATACTTTGTAGTTCTTGTGTGCTGCAAAAGCCAAAAATAATCTATCTGCCTCAATTCTAGCTACCGGTGCAAAAGTTTCATTATAATCAATTCCTTCTTTCTGTGAATATCCCTTACACACTAGTCTTTCTTTATTTCTGATTACTTTACCATCTTCATTAAGTTTTTTTTCTGAATATCCATTTTGTTCCAATCACATTTTTGTCTTTAGCTCGGGGAAGTAATGTCCATGTGTTATTCTTTTCAACTTGTTCCAATTCTTTTTCCATAGCTTTAATCCAGTGTTTATCTTCACATGCCTCATTAACTGATGTTGGTTCAATTTGAGAAATAAGACATACCTCATCATTTTCCTGTCTTCCTCTAGTCATGATGCCTTGATACTTGATTCCAATTATCTGATCTTCAGAGTGGTTCAATCTTACATACCGGGGTGTCTTTGTTTGTTGTTGTTCCTCTGTTACTGTGGAATTTTCAGATAATGCTGGTGTAACTAGATCTTCATTCTGTACCAGTGTATTCAATGTAGGTTCATTTGTTAGTATCTCTATTGCTGGTTCAGAGTCTATGTACCTTGAATTTCCTCTAAATTGTTCATCAACCTTCACATTTGTGCTCTCAACAATTTTCTGCAATCTGTTGTTAAAACATCTATATGCTTTTCTTTTAGATGAATAACCAAGAAATATTCCTTCATCACTTCTAGGATCAAATTTTCCAATATACTCATTATTGTTCACCAAAAGTGATAACCCAAGAACACCTGCAAATCTATCTATGAGATGGACAATCTCAATCCATGAAACACTTCAGGGCTTGGACAACATAACATAGGATCCTAATGATCCTCCTGCACTTCAGGTTCTGCTAGACCTAGGGGGGACACCCTTTTGATGCACTAAATCAATCTTATTTACTCACCATGATGACATCAATGAAGCAGATAGAGCATTCCACAAACTCACCCAATTTAGAAACATACTACAGATTGGCTAGATCTGTATAAATCATAAATGAAAACAGAGCTTGGAATGAGAAGAACACACCCCTAAACATAAAGGGAAATATATTTTCTTTTAAAATTGTTGTTCTGAAACTATCTTCAAATCTACAAGACCAGTGCCTTGTTCATTGGGCAATAGAGTTACACATAGAACTGCACATGTAAATCATAGCTGCAAGTTTTGTTCTCCTTTAAAAAGATATTCATGCATCAATACCTTATATTAATGCATTATTTGATTCATTCACAGAATTCATCAGATCTGGATGCATATTCCATCATCTCATGACTGATTATAGAATTTAAAAAACTTCCTTGAAGGTTACCCACAAACAATCACACAAAATCCCTTGAAGTTGACAAATCTCATTCCTCCTTAAGGATTCGATTCATAACAATGAAATATAAGCCTAGAGATAATACTATGTGGAATTTACTCATGCCTGACATAAGTAAGACCTGCAACTAAAACACACATTTACAACACTGCATTGTGACCACTATACCCTAAAAAGATCCATATAATTGTATATATTTGGGTCAAGCTAATCAGAACTAGAAACCATGAAAATCTAGAGCCTTTCTCCAAATTTTTGGAACCCTTACAAAATGAGAAGAATTGGGAATAAGAAGAGGAGGGAAAGATCAGATCTGCAATCGAAATTGCCAAGTGTCCATTTTCTCTAACTAAAATTCTTTACCTTCTTCTTTCCCATGGAAAATTCTCTCGAAATATCCCATATCTGTTAAAATTAACTACCTAATCAGATTCCTCACTCTGAGAGCTTTCCAGCAATATATAATACTTGCCATTTTGACAAAAAATGCAGCCCTAGGCGAATTAATCCTTCCAATGTGCACAATCATTTAAATTTTTGAATTTTCTCTATAGTTAGAACTATATATTTAACTGATTTTAATTTTGATTTTTACCTCCCTTTTGGCCCTGACGCTTTGCCACTTGGTAGCCTTTGATTGGTCGATGGGGTTGACTGGATGCCACCTGGGATGACACCTCATCACCACCATGTCATCTGCTTTGTCACTGCCACTTGGCCACCACGTGTACACCACCTCAGTGCCATGTCATCACCACCTAGGTGCCACCGGGACGGGACCTACCTGCTGGACATCTGACTGTACCTACCACCTGAGCGCCACTTGGCTTTCACCATTTCATAGCCTCTAACGTTTGTGCATCTTCAAGCTCTGAAACCACGCAGGCCGTCGGATCCTCCGAACTTGCTCACTCTTTAACCTTGCATTTTCGCCTTGGGCTTTTCGCCATTTCGTAGGGTTTAACTCGCGTGCATCTTCAAGCTTTGAAATCATGCAGGCCGTCGATTTGCTCCAAACTTGCTTGCTGGTTAAGTCAATCTTTCTCTGCAAAATTTTTCCCATATGCCTTAAGAAGTGTGCCTCTGTGGGGTCCATCTGGTCCCCGCTCAGTCGCCACCTCTGGTCGCCTTGGGATCCATGCCCACGCATGGGCCCACCTTGGGCGCCATCAGGTACCATCTGTCAAAAGCCTTGATGGCTTTGACATTATAGATGTGTGGGTTTTGTATTTAAATACCAAAAATGACCTCCGCCTAGCCAGTGTGGGATTAATAGTTTTGCCTAGAAATGCATTATGAAGGTTTCTTGAGAGTATTAATGGCTATTTTTCTTCTGCAACTTGAATGTCTATTGCCTTAAACCATGTGGGAGGGGAGAGCACGTGAGGAGGTTCAAATGACATTCTATTTGCCGAATCTGTATTGCATGAATTTTTAAAATGCTTCTCTCCAGCTATCACGTCCCATAGCAAGGAGAAGAGGACTGCATTGTTTTGAAAGTTCTGTTGTTCCTCCTCCACCATTCACATGAGGGGAAGAATTCGTTGTTAGCTTTAAAACAAAAACTCTTCCAACAACCACGTAGAAGCTTGTGCCACTTTACACTTGCTGCAAGTTTTTCTTGTGGCCTCCAAACATCATGTAGAAGGGGGAATTCACCTGTTGTTGTGTTTGCTAAAGACTTTGAAAAGTCTCTCCTCTACCTTCTACACCATCTTCTAATTTGTAGCTGCTGCAATCTAAAACCCTCCCACATGACCTTGCCCAGCCAAAGCATTTGTTTGAAAGTTTCTATTGTTGTTCAACTGCTACGTTGGGGAAATGTGGTTTCAAATCTGCAGATTTACATTAGCCTAAAGAATTAATGGCCTCCTCACATGCTCTATTAAATTGGGCATTTCAAATGCCCATTGTTGGATTTTTTACACCTTGTAATGTTTCACATGAAGAGGCTGCTGGAGAACACCAGTCGCCAGAACATATTTGGCTAAATGTTTCAAAAGGCCTTCTCATAGCCCATTCCATTTACTTTGCACTCACATGCCAATTGAATTATAAGATATACTTGGCTTAATAAAACCGAACATTCTTGCCTCCAACTACAAATAGCTTACACATTAACATGAATTTCAGACCATTTCGCCATTAAAAATAATGCACGGGCATGAGCTAGGTCGGGCCCCAAAGTGGGTCCGATTAAAAAAAATTTCATTTTCATGCAACTGACCTTTGGAATGCTTCAGGAACCTTATCCATACCTTTAGAAATGATCGGCATCAATTTCAGATCATCAGACTGAATTTTGCAACCTTCAGGCAATTATGCCACATTTTCACATTTAATCGTAAAGACGTAATTTTCAAACCTGTCAAAACACCTTTCTGGATCTCACCATCTGATAGGCATGTACTCTGATATGAAAGAATGAAATCTACCAAACAATTTCTTAAGATGATTCCCTTGCAAAGAGATATTAATTTTTGAAAATGCCCAACTGGCTTTGTCAACACTGCGGACTTGACGAAGTCAATGTTCTGGCAACACATGATGCCTTTCTCAAAAATATCAAATGACGTCCGTAGACCCTCAAATTTGAAACACAAGTACCTTGAAGTACATACTAAAACTTAGAGATCTCAATTCAACCAAAATTTTGACAGGATGCAAACGGTGCGCTCATGAAAATGGCTACATTAACTGATACAACACTGAAGGTACAGAAGATTGAAAATGATGGCTAAATGAACCCTTTTGAAAACCGATCAAACGGATTGACAGAGGCTTGAAATTTTAAACGTAGCTCATCATTTATACCAGCATTAACTCGGAAGAAACATTTTGGCATGACGCTCACTGAAACAACTTTTACACTTATGCGAAACAGGGCTCCGACTAGTTGTCGAAACAGGGACTTGTCAAAACATGCAAACTGCAAACGGATTGATCTTCAAAAACTAAGCAAATGGATTCGTTAAGACTTGAAAATTTGTAGGATAATCCACATTTATGCATATAATTGAATCCATTTTCAATTTCTTCATGAAAATCAACAGGGCAAAAGATATAATCACTCAAAGTAGGCTACTCAATAAAATCTGCATTTGTGCCTAAAATGCACTTTCAGCTCACCCCTCAAACTAGGTACCTCATAAACTTATCCAAACTTAAATCTAAAAGTTGCACATCACTGAATAGGCCAAATGAAAGGTGTAGGACTTAATTGTCAAGCCTTACCCTCTGAAAATCAACTGACTCCATTTACCCCCTCTCTAACTAGGCCATTCAAACTGACTCATTTGGAAATGCAAAGCAAAAATTTGAATTGGGCCTCAAAACTTGACTCAATTTTAATGAGTCCCAACACTCATCTCTTCTAATATAGCATTTACTTCCAAATATTCTGAAATATTTAAGAGTAGAAGTATTACCAAACCATAATTCATGAGGGGTCTTACCAGTTTCACCTTTGATGTGAACTTTGTTGAATGTGTAAACCACTATACTCACTGCTTCTCTCTATTATACATGTGGTAGATTTACTTCTGATAACATACTTCTAGCTACATCTAAGATGGTTTTGTTTTTCCTCTCTACAACTCCATTCTGTTGGGGTGTCCTGGGTGCTGACAATTGTCTTCTGATTCCATTCACTTCACAGAATGTATTAAATTCCTTAGATGTGAATTCACCTCCTTGATCTGATCTCAGACATTTAATTTTCTTACCGGTTTCATTCTCTACCATCACCTTGAATAGCTTGAATTTCCCAAGTGCTTTTGATTTCTCCTTGAGAAAAGTAACCCAACACATTCTAGAATAGTCATCAATGATTAGCATAAAATATCTATCTCCTTGTAAGCTTCTAGTTCTTATTGGACCACATAAATCAGTATGAATTAAGTCAAGAGCATTATTGGATTTCTTTGGAATACTCTTAAAAGATACTCTAACTTGCTTTCCAAATTGACATTCCTTACATACCAGATTGTGGGGTTTGACAATCTTAGGTAAATCTCTTACTGTCTTAGTTGTACTGATTTTCACAATGCAATCAAAATTTACATGACAGAGTCTCTTATGCCATAACAAACTTTCATAAATACATACAATCAAGTATGTCTTTTCACTATTGTTCAAATGAAAGATATTACCTTTAGTCTGATTACTGATTGCAATTTCCAAACCAGTTCTGTTCATGATTTTGCATTTACCATTCTTGAATTATAACTAAAATCCTTTTTCAACTAACTGACCAACACTCAAAAGATTATGCTTTAAACCTTCAACATAGTAAACATTATCAGTATTGTGCTTACCATCAAGAGATATAGTGCCTTTTCCTTTGATCAAACAAGCTTTATCATCTCCAAATCTTACTAGACCTCCATTGTATCCCTAAAAAAGTTAAGAATTTACGCTTATCACCAGTCATATGATGTGAACATCCTGAATCAATGATCCATTCATCCTTATCTTCAATTTTAGCTGCCAGGGCCTTCTCTACCGGTTGAACAGAAGGTGTTGGTTGATCTTCTATTATAGAAACAAAAACCTATCCATTGTCTATCGGATCCTCATCAGAATCATCAATGACTCCTTCATCAATAAGCTAACAAGATTTGTCTCTATTCTTCTTGAACTTGTATCTCTGATATTTAGGGTTAGGCTTGTATGTTCTTCTAGCTTCTTCTTTTAATCTTGCATGCCTATTAGGACACCTAGATGCCATATGACCAATCTTATTGTAGTTAAAACATTTAAATGGTGCTTTACCTTCATACTTACTTCCAATAGGACCTTTAGGCATTATCCTTGCAAATAGTACTTCAAGTTCTTCATTTTCTTTCCTGATTTCTTCAAGTTCTCTTGCATAAAAGGCTTTCAAATCAGATTTGTCAAATGATGATGATGCAGATGATGTTGATGCCTTGAAAGCTAAATTTGTCTTTGAAGTAGTAACAAGACCAAATTCCTCAATTTCAAAAGCTGAAAGTTTTCCAACCAAAGTATCTCTAGTTACTAATGTATTAGGCATTATTCTCAATTCATTTATAGCAGTTACTTTCATTTTATATGCCGGTGGAAATGCTCTTAAAACTTTTGAAACAATTTCATCTTCACTTAAGGTTCCTCCACAACATTGTATACCCAAGACAATTTCATTTACTCTTTCCATAAAAGCAGAAATTCTTTCATCCTCTTCCATTTTCAGATTTTCATACCTGACCCTGAAGGATTCAAGTTTTGCAATTTTGACTGTGGTATCACCTTCATTCAATGTTTCCAATCTGTCCCAAATAGATTTAGCAGTAGACCTATATGATAATCCCATGATTTGCTGATCTGATAATGTGCTCAAAAGTGCTTCTCTTGCTTTGCAATCATTTTCTTCATCTTTAGTCACATTTGGTGGATTAGGTTGACCTTGAGCAGGAGTAGTATAACCATTCTTTGTAACATCCCATATGTCCTTTCCAATGCAATTCAGATGTGTCTCCATCCTAATCTTCCATATGCCATAGTTGGTTCCATCAAGTTTAGGACTATCCTTCCTAGTTAGAAGACATTGGATCTCCTCAAGCTATTAAACTTCTACAAAAAGAGGACTAGGCTCTGATACCAATTGTTAGGTCCCGGAGATAACTGAGAGGGGGCAGGGGGGGGGTTGAATCAGTTGTCAAATAAATTCAAACCAAATTAAATCAACCAAAACTTAATGCTTAATACAGGTAAACCAAACTTCATTTTGATAGATAGTTTTATTAGTTAATTGTAGTACCGGTAAAGATTAATGCATGAAACAAAAAGACAATAATATCCACAACACATAACACCAATATTTGTATGTGGAAACCCTGTAAGGGAAAAAACCATAGTGGGAAACCTTACCCACAATCACATGATACTACTGCAGATAGTATGTGTGTACAATAGGGGGTCTGCACATGCAGAAAGGCCAAGTGCCTAGAGCTCATTGCTCAATCACAAAATGAGAGTCACACTGACTACAATTGGATGATTAAATCCAACGATAATGTATTGCTCAAAATAGCATCTCCATATGTTGGATTTAGTACCGATTTAGCTCTGACATGCCTTCTTCAAACCTCCCTTCAATCTTGAATGATGTCTACATGTATAGCTCTGCCTATATTCGTATATACCTTATTACAACCTTTTTTTTTATATCTTAATCTCACAAATGAGATCTTACATTTATACCATAACCTAAGACCAATTGAGTAGGTCGGCTCACTAAAAGATATTACAATAAAATCAATTATAAATGAAACAATATCCGATGCATGATGTTGGCTCAATGCATTTATAATAATAATAAATCATCTTCATAACTTTCCATGTTGATCTGGAATAGATAAGCTTGCCGGTGTATATCCTGGACCTATTTGTTGGTAACAACAAATATGCAAACTTGAATAAGCCAATGAACAAATCACCAAAACAAAGTGTCCAAACGATGTTTTCAACATAACCAAGTAGTCTCCAAGTGATTCCAAGTACCGATGAACAATATAACCTGCCGGTCAACCAAATACCGGTGATTGTGCATAAGTCACTTGCTTGCTGTTGAACATAACCAATTTGGCCAGTATTGATAAGTGTTGACATCAATGACAAAACCATATCAACATTTCCAAAATACCAACATGGGTATGGTTTCATGTTGTTTTCATGTCTTTTCATAAGCTTCATTTTGATTCATATTCAGGCTTTAGATCACTTTTCATCATGGATTTGGAGCATTTACTTTCTCAATTATAAGCAATTAGGGTTTACTGTTTAGGGTTGCTCTAGATTGTTTGCTTTCATTTTAGGATCTTGCATGTACACAAGGTTCTTGCACACACATTTTAAGTACATTATCAGCTATTTGTGGAGGTGGAAATCACCAACACAAGGGTTTGACTAAGGTAAAACCCCATATAGCCACCCCAAACCCTATTTTCCAGATTTAGATGCAGGTTCGGATTTGAGCATCGTTGGAAGTTTTGGGACTGAAAAAGCACATAAAGATAGTTTTTGGTTGCAGATCTTAGAAAAAACCCTAAGGATAGGGGTGTGGCACCCTGGTCCTATCTAGGATAGTGGCTTGCTACCATGGTCCTACCCTTTGTCAGCAGGATTCGATAGAACAATGTCTTGCAGGCTTCAGAATCCATCCTGTCAGTTGAAGCTCTAGACTTGCAGAATTAGGACAGTGGCGTGACACCTTGGTCTCAAAAATTTCTACTCAAATTTTAGACATAGGTGCACCTCTGATTTTTCCTTCTGATCTATGCTTTTTAACAGTATATCAGTTGTCATTTGATCAGCATTCTCATATTAGGGTTTGCTTTCTTACTTGCATCCTAGGTTATATTGCATTCTTGAATCATTCCTCCCTCTCATTTATAGCAAGGGAGTATACACTCTAAGAGGTGATCCTCGGCGCTCTCTTTCATATAGTAAGTAGCCCAAAGTGTGTCACCTCCCTAAGCTCTTTCATATTCTATGAGTGTGTATGAGAGTGGGATTAGGGTTTTCATGCTTAGTATCAATTTTTCCCCTACACATCTTTGGTGAACACAATGTGAATACAATTTTGTTTTCATTGCATTACATTGTTAGATCTAGATCTAGTTTATTTCATTTTCTTTGAAAAAAAAGAAAAAAAAAGAAGAGATTTCTTTCATTTTCCTTGCATTGTGTGTTTAAGTTTCATGCAATTTTCATTTCAAAATGTCATATTTCTATTTGCAAGATGTCCATGCTTTTGATGATGTATGCAATTATGTTGGTTATGATTTTAGTAAGGATGAATTAGATGAATCTCTAGAAGCTCTAGAAGAGTTTTTGAACCCTAAGCCTTCTAAACCCTCATTTTGCCAAAAATTAATCAACCTTGTTACTATGCCATTTCATGGTGATGAGAAAGATAAGTTGAATGATTCCTCTCATGGGTACATTCCTATCAACTCCTCCACTAAATCTAGGAAAATGGTTGACTCCCATAACTCACTCTATGATGTTATGTCTCCTTTTGAGTCCAAAGATAAACCTTTTAATCACTATGACCATGCTTTATTGGATGATGCCCTTGATGACTTTATGTCTTTGCCTAAACTTTCAAACACAAATAATGCATCTAAAACATTAATCAATATGATCAATGTGAATGAACATAGAAAACCTCTTTTTGTTGTCCATGGTGCTTGTCCTTCTCCAACTTCATCTCTTTCTAATCAACCTCTTTTCATGGTTCAAGGTGGATATAGTCATGATTCCCTTAGCACTCCAAACAAACATATCATTACGGTTCAAGGAAGGAATCCCACTAAGAGTCCTTATAGCTATGCTAGACAACTAACTAAGAAGAGTTATAATGCAGTTTCCCATACCTATACATGAGAAACAATAGGCAACCTAATCCTCCTCTGGTTGTTCCAACTTCTCTACCTAATCCTCAACCTATTCTTTCTCAAGCACCTCACATTTCACAAACCCTTGGTAAGGAATATGATCTTGTTGAACAACTTAAAGCTACTCCTACCAAGATATCTATTTGGGATTTGATTCAAACTTCCTTGACTCATCATGGAATACTACAAGATACCTTGAAAATATTGAATGTCCCATCTGTAGTGACATCCAATAATATGGCTTCCTTGATTAACTCTATTACAACACCCAAGGCTTAGATTGTGTTTACACAAGATGAGCTACCCTCTAGTGAAATTCAACAACAATATGATCCCATAATGATTGTGGTTATTATAAATGATAGTGCGATAAGATGAATAGTAGAAGACAATGGTTCTGGCCTTAATGTTTGTAGCATTAACTTGTTGCATAAGATCAATATTGATACATATCTTATTAAGCCCGATTCTCTCACTAAATGTGGCTTTGATAATGTTGTTAAATCTTCACTAGGTATCATCACCTTACCTATTAGGGTAGGTTCTATTACATTACCCACACCTATCCATGTCATATCTAGAGAATTGAAATGCAACTTGTTGCTAGGGAGACCTTGGATTCATAGAATGCAAGTTGTTCCCTCTACATTGCATAGGCAAATTAATTTTATTTATAACAAAACAACATATACCTTGCTAGGTGACACAATATTCTAGGCTTGTTTACAAACATCAAGTTCTAAGTCCTCTTCAACCAATTATTCCCCAATTATCTTAGATAATTCCTCTAAAGCTTCTACTCCAATTAGTGTGACCACTTCATTAAACCCGTCTCCTATATCTGAATCAATTCCCAATACTTCCTCAAGTGGACCTAAGGTTCTTGAGGAAGAATCTTTTCATCTTGACTCTACTACTGAGGACACCTTTTTTACTGAGAAGGTTCTTGTAGAAGATGATTGGGGATCCCTTGATTTCAATCCTACTTTCGGGGGGAAATACATAATTCCCCCTAGAGAACCTAAGGTCGAAAAGAAGCAAGAAGAAGAAGAACTTACAAAGAAATCCACTTTGTCTAGGCCATTGAGTAATAACTTTGTGGCGACTTCTTAGACTTCATCTCCCTTAGTTTCTAGTCTAGAGGATTTTGATTCTTCACTTTATGAAAATCCTCCTTCTTCAGAAATGAGTAACCTTTATGGTCCTGGTTTTCACATCCTAGCTAGGTGCGGATATAATAAAAATGGATGTGGTGCCCAAGAAAAAGGGATTAAGGTTCCCTTGGAAAACAACTTTCGTGATATGAATTTTGGGCTTGGTTGTGATCCTTTCAAGCATACTAAAGCCTCTAAGAGACCATCTATTAGTGTTAATGTCATTTTTTGCTTCTGTCTCATTAAAATATCTAGAATATATTGACTATGACTCTTCTTGTGTCTTTTCTTTGGATGTTTTTTCTATTGATGATTCTGTATGCGAGAAAAGCAGGTGGATAGAACTAAAAATGTGGAAAATGGAGCTCTATGGAGCCTTGCTCACACACCCATAGGACTTCTTGGTGCAAGCTATGGAGTCATGAAGTATAAATCAGCTTCCCAAGGATGGTTCCATGGTTCTCTATCTTGCACGGTCCCTCAAACCAATGTTTCTGCTCTCAGATCACTGAGCAAAAATGGTTTAGGGATGGCAAATGCAAGAACGAGGGATGCTTTTTGTTGATTTAATATGAGATGCATCCTAAGATATGCATGAAGCTACAAATGCAATAAAATAACTATAAGATGACAAGGTTAGTAAACAAACTATCCTAGCATACTATGTTAGTTCATGATTTAAACTAAATGATAAGGAACATACTCTAAAATTGCATATTTAGATTAATTCCTATTTAAAAGAGAGACTAAATGATGAGCATAAAATGAGATATGAAAGATTGAATGGATTTAAGTATAAGTGTGATGCTAAAGACTTGGATGATCTAATGGAGGTATGAGAGCTCTATTTATAGCAAAAATAGGGCAATGGATGGTCAGGATTGAAAGAGGTAATCAAGGGTTGAGTTTGAAAGTTGGGAATCCATGTTTGCAATTTGCACCAATGAAATGGTGACAATTGTCAACATAAGACTTGTTGAGAGAAGGGGTTGGAGACATTAAATGCCTAAGAAGACCTCATGGTTATCCTAGGGGGTAAGGGTCAAGCTTAAGTTAAGATTACCCATTGGATTAAGCTTTTATCAAAGGATAAACTCATGTGCAAATAATTAAGGGATAACCATGGTCAAAACAATGAATGCTTGATGAGACCCTTGGGTTACATGGAGGTTGAGTTTATGGAAATTCTTTAACCATGTAAGAAGGTTTGAGTTAACCATTAATGGTTATGAAAACTTTGGGGATAAATTTGTAAGAGCCCTTCCAAATTTGGGGGCTTTCAACAAGTTAGCTTGTTGAATGGATAAAGGCTTTAATGCCTTTTGAAGACTTTACTCCAAATTTGAGAAGTGACCTCCTTGAATTTAGGGAAAAGGGATAATGGATGGGTTTGGGTTAATTAATTAGGATTAGATGGATTCTAGAAGAAATTTAGGAAGAGGGTTAGGATGCAAGTGGGAGATGTAGGATTTTGCAAGTGGATGGAGAGATAATAGGATTTAATTGAAATAAAGTTAATTTAATTCAATTTGGTTGCAATTGAATAAATTAGATTTATTCAATTTAGGGTAAACTTATTTAATTAAATTTGAATTTAATTAAAAGTGGATAGAAGGGATTTAATTGAATAAAATGATTTATTCATTAAATGGTATAGTGAATTTAATTGAGCAATTTACTTAATTAAATAGAGGAATGCGGGTAATTTAATTAAATTGGATTTAATTAAATAGAGAAATGAACATAAAATATTCATTTAGGAATATGGTCATTTTTATATGTCTAAATTTTGCCCCTCTTTGAAGTGACGTGTGTGCACATGTTATTTCAAAGAAAACGATGTGTTATCGTGATTTATGATCAAATAAAATTTTATGTCGCTTTTATGATTTTCAAGTCGTACCCCATATTTGATTTGATGTGTGATGCCCCCTCGGGAGATGAATCAATATTTGGAAAATTTTGATTTGATTGGGTGATTTGTGTTTGGTGTGTATGATTTTGTCTATGTGAAATGTTTAAATTGATTCATCTTCCGATAATTAACATGTTTTAGGGTATACAGGAGACCACAAGCAAATTACATGCCCATTTCCCTAACCCTAATTTCATTTTTTTCTCCTATAAAAGGGGAAAAGTGTTTTGATTGGATTCATTTGTGCATTGTTGACTTTTGAGAAAGAGATTTTGGAGAGAAGTCAAAATGCCCATTCCGTATTCCAGGCATCGTTTTGAGCACGTTCGGAGGTACTGGAGACCTACCACATATGGACCACTAGTAAGTCAATGCTTTTGACCCTTTTTTGATTTTTGATTTTGTTGTTTTTGGTCATTTTTTTAGTTTTGAAATTCGGTTTCATCGGTTTAGTGCATAGAAGTCATAATTTAGCGCATACGATAAATTAGGTAGCGCATAGTGTTTTGATTTAAGGCTGCATCCGAAATGAATAGGGTAGCGCATGAAGGTTTTAGGTTAGCGCATGGTGGTAGAATAGCGCATGTTGAACATAGGGTAGCATGTCAGGTCAACAGGGTAGCGCTTAAGTTAGACCTAGCACATAGGGGTCATAGGGGTTCGCATGGGTAAGGGGATTTAGCGCGTAGGTTAGACCTAGTGCATAGGGTCAAATAGATAGCGCCAGCATGGTATAGGTTAGCGCATAAATCGGTTTTAGCGCTTAGGGTAGGTTGGGTGGCACATGGAGGAAAAAGGATAGCACGTAGAGTTAGTCTAGCGCATAGGGTAAATAGATTAGCGCATGGAGAAAACAACTTAGTGCATGGGTGCATTTTAGCGCATAACCAGGTTTAAGTAGCGCATAGATCAGGTTTTGCAAGATTTTGTGATTTTTGAATGGTGAAAATTACATAGAAAAAGGTCAGTTTTGCCTGGGGAGATGGATTTTTGCCATTTTACTGTGTCTTTTGATCATGTTGTTTTGAAAATGTGGCTAACATGAGTATTGATATAACTTGGTTTATTTTGCGATTGTTCAAGTTATTTGATGTAGATATGAATGTGTTGTTTTAATCGAACCATGATTTGTTTTACACTGTTTTTCAAGTTCAAATGTGTGGAGCTTGATTTGTGTTACAAGCTGATATGGGTTGGAAACTTGAGTTGTTTTACAAGCTGATATGGGTGGGAAACTTGAGTTGTTTCACAAGTTTATGTGATATGGAGACTTGAATTGTTTTACAAGCTGATATGGGTGGGAAACTTGAGTTGTTTCACAAGTTTATGTGATATGGAGACTTGAATTGTTTTACAAGTTTTGATATGGTTTTTGATAACTTGAGTTGTTTTACAAGCTAATATGAAATGATAGGATGTCAAACTTGATGTAGATGAGCAAATTGTTTCATGTGTTTGATGTGATTTTGATTTTGATATCTATTATTTGAGCTGGAAACTGATATTGGACCCATTTTGCTACGATACAGGAGCGATTGGAAGTGGTGCAGTCGCGGGAGTGGTTCCCTAGACCTTGGACATTGATGCCACGGTTGGCTCAGGCTTATTAAGAGATGCGGTCTTACTTCCCTGTTGGATATGCCTCAGTTCACTGTGAACCGGGGTTTACTTACAGTGCTCGCAGAGAGGTGACACAGTGACATGAACACCTTCCACTTTGTCACGGGTGAGATGATAGTCACGCCAGAGGACTATTACAGGATTTTGTGCATACCAGTAGTAGGTTCACTACTACCTTATGAGCAGTCGAAGGAGGGTGGTATAGAGGCACTTCACTACATATTCCAGGATGAGACAGTTTGTGGATATGAGATCCCTTGGCAGGAGTTCCTGGTGTACGTTAACAAGACCAAATTCGAAAGCGAGATAAATGAAGAATGCAGAAGAAAGACTCAATGTTCACAAATGATAAAAACCAAGTGCGTGACACAAGAGAAAATGTTAATGCAATGCAAAAACCTAAAATGAGGCAATGTGCAAATGTTAAAGTATGACTCCGCAAGCGTTGACCATTTTTATGTGTCTACATTTTGCCTCTCTTTGAGACAATGTGATTTTAAGCGTTGTTTCAAAAAACAATAATGAAAATGCCCCAGACAATGACAATGACATATGCATGCCCCCTCAAGGAATTGGCCGGAAACATGCAGAAAAGAGGCCAATTGATCGATAAAAATGATAGGATCGAACGGACTGACAATCGGAGATCGGATGCATGAAGGACAAGCAATTTAAGGTGCAAAAGACCGCGACCAATATAAGATGGAGAGGGTGCACGTCCATCTATGTACTGACAAAGATCTATAAATGAGACCAAGAGAGGGAAAATTGCTCATTTGCACTAGACAAAGAGGAGGATTTGTTGCTTTGGACAAGGACATTTGTAGATAGATGGTGAACATTCCAATGGCGGATCACCTTGGGGAACGTGTACGTACTTACAGATGATCGGACGACGCAGGAGCAGCGGTATGGATCTCAAAAACCCATATTTTCAATTTCATGAATTTGGATTGCTTGTGTATGGATCTCAAATGACTTCTGCGCTTGTGTAGGGCAAATCCTGTGCTTGTGTAGGGTCTTCTGTGCTTGTGTAAGGAGACACAAGCGCAGGTTACCTGACACAGGCGCAGGTTCCTTGACACAGGTGCAATTGTGCAATGCAAACCCTAATTTTGGTCAAAATGACATGCAAATGATCCGAAAAAAGGGGATAAGGGTAAGATAGGTCAGATTAGATGAAAAACACTCTGATTGGACATGAAAATGAGGAAATGCAACCCATAGGAGCAAACCCTAAAACTGACAAAATGTGCCCCAATTTGTGATGCAGAGTTGACAGTATCCATTGATCACACGAGAGAACCGACCAGATTGCTTCATGCTACAACATAGACTCAGGAGCACAGACATAGATACCTTAGCAGGACTTGGGATATACTATGTCACATTCATGCCCGAGATTAGGGCAAACACAGGTCTACTTACCACATTGGCAGAGCGATGGATCCAGAGACTTCCTCATTCCATCTGGCGACTGGAGAGGCGACTATGACACTGGAGGATGTATGGTGTATCCTCTGCATTCCGATTCATGGTGAGATGATAGAGTATGACCCAGTGACAGGGAGAGATGCGTTGTGCAGATTGTTTGAGTGTGACATAGATGATCTGGATATCGTCGAGAGGGAGATTAGCTGGGAGACTATGGCATCAAAGTATGATCGACAATATGTGGTGATAGCAGTGGTGATAGCATGCCTACTATTAGGAGACAGATGAGGACATGGATTCCCTATTGGATGGGAAAGAGTGCTAGAGAAAATGGCGATAGAGGGGACAGTGTACGCATGGGGACCATGTGTACTGGCTATGCTGTATTTTCAGCTGCATCAGATAGTGTATCAGGGAGTTTAGACTTTGAGCTGTGGAGTCACATTGCTATAGGTATGGGCATTTGAGCACATAGCCATATATCAACCGATCACAGATAGACAGGTAGTACCACATCGACCATATGTGTACTGCTATGGGGGAGCACTGAGACAGGGTCCTTTTGGATACATACTATATTGGCGACACGAGCTAGACAGACTGAGAGAGTTCATATGGAGGCCATATCGTGATTGCCCGGGATGGTCAGATGACAGTGAGGAGTTACCGTATTGTAGACAAGAGAGGTACTTGATTGGGCAACTAGTGAATCACTAGAGAGTGATTGAGTTGTACCTGCCAGAGAGAGTTAGATGACAGTTTGGAGAGAGGCAGGATGTACCTAGTAGGACTGCACACTTTGCTCGATCTCACAGAGAGACGAGTCAGTGGGGGAGTATGATTCAGCCACACATAGCATATACTGACTTCACACAGCTACAGCAAAGACAGTGGGATTGGGGATCAGAAGTGGTGGACGCTGGGACGACAGAGGAGTATGAGAGATGGTTTGCATGATGGCGGCCAGTGCCATTGATAGATCTGGATATTCCAGTACCGAGGTGACATGAGGACCTCCCACTCACAGGAGAGGAGGAGGGAGATGATGAGGATGAGGAGGAGGAGGATGGTGATGAGGATGAGGGGGATGACAAGGATGAGGCAGATTCAGGCGAGCATGAGGCATTGCAGGATATACCCATAGAGCTGGAGACAGCTAGGACAGAGGAGATGGAGATGTAGAGGGCTACCATAGCGAGTCAGCAGGATCATATTGTGACTTTAGAGAGAGAGCATGAGCAGTTCAGAGCGGAGATAGCCAGACTCACAGCAGCTCGAGATACAGCAATAGCTCAGGCACAGCAAGAGGAACAGAGAGTCACTAAGTATATTGGGTCGATTCGAGATGCCAGTGCACGGGAGATGGCACAGATGCTGGTAGAGACCAGAGAGGAGATATGCCATTGGAGGACACTATATGAGAGTGCAGTTCCACGAGAGTAGAGAGCACCTTCATATCGGGCATGATCGAGGATAGAGAGCAGGGAACGCTCTCGGAGGTCATTGAGCAGCATGGGGGTGAGTGGACCTATGAGACCACCACAGCCAGGACCAGGAGGGACATCATCCGCGAGACATGGTAGGGATGAGGAGGACAGAGGGAGCACCCAATGACAGAGGTACGTGCTCCTTAGGACAGACTGTGGACATTATGTAGTTTGACATTTTTGTAGTCAACCTGTGGGCCATACTTAAGATAGACAGTCCAATTTTTGTACTCTGATATTATGATGATATATGATATGATATGCATCGAGATGATGGGATGCAATGTGCTATGACTTATAGCTATTTTCCATGTATGGATGACTTATGCACTGTTTATATACCATTGTGGAACATGTATGAATGTATTTTTTTTAATGTATTTTTGAGACATGTATAATATGAAATGGATAAAATGCTTGATGTGATGCTCGATGTAATGAAAATGTACTAACCAAATGGATGCAGGATGCAGTATGTATGGTTGGAAATCGGAGCACTAGACTGAACTGACTATCCGAACTAACGGAAGAAATGTTAGTAAGAAGAAAATGAGGTGGAGGATAGTTAGAGACGAAGAAAAACTTGCTTTCAGTAATGCACTTTGTAGGTGAGAACCTTTATTTTTATGTAGCAAAACGGATGCGTAGCATCATGGCATTGAAGGCCAGAGCTGAAATGCAACCCTTTTTTGCAAAAGATAGACACATCACAGACAAACAACAATCACAACAAAAAAAAAAGAATCATGAACCATCCCGGTCACTCTAAATCACTCAGTGACATGATCGAGCAACATAGGAACATGACCGAAGCCAAAGATAAATCAATAAAAAGATAAGATGCACAAATTCCAACAAATCAAACAAACATCTTGATCTTCATTGTCAAAAGTTGAAAGTGCTGAGAGGACGATCATGTTGTCTAGTTTCAGGACATGCGATACCCCGTCTAAGATAAGACACAGTCTAGTTTCGAGTATACCACACCTTCTATAAGACCCATGATAGTAGTGACAAGGACAAATGATTTTGAGGGTGATTGGTATGACAATTCGGATCAATTTGAATGTCTAGTTTTATTGGAAAGAGTTCATCTATTTAAGCTTGATTTCATTAAAGCACAATGTTGGATTGATTGCTGTTGGATGTATACTCAGTGATTTGTCTTAAGAGGATATTTATTGCAAAATGCTTGTTTTTGGATTTGCTTTTCGATTTTTTTACAATTTTTTGTTCATTTTTTCAGGACTTTATTTGATTTTTAGAGATTTTTTCAGGACATTTTCAATTTTTATTTTTTTTGATCTTTTTTCAGGACATTTTACAATTTTTATGATCTTTTTCAGGACATTTTTAAATGTTTTTTGAATATTTTTTCAAGACATTATTTGATTTTTATGATCTTTTTAAGGACATTTTTCAATTTTTATGATCTTTTTTCAGGACATTTTTAAATGTTTAAGTTCCAGTGATCAATCATGACAAGGGAAACACACCCAATGCGCATCTGAAAGACATACATAGACCGGGACCAAAACATATGTACAAGAAACCGGGGTATGCAAGACAATGATGTTGACCAATAACAGGCTTGGAATAGAACATCGGGTAAAGACAAAGATAGACGTGAGAAAGCGGCCAAGAAAAAGCATAGCTTAGAGGTCATGATAGATGACAGAGAAACAATCTCATGTTACACATGGCGCTTGTTTGCTAGGTTTTCACCAAGGTACTTGCCCAAAGCGCCTGTTTGCCAAGTTTTCACTAGAGGGCGAATCATTTTTTTTTTCTTTACTTTTCGCTCTTTTTCGTTTTCTCTTTTTTTCACTTTTTTTTTTGTATTTTTTCTCTTTTTCAATTTTTTTCGTATTTTCTTTTTTTTTTTTTCATTTTTTTGTATTTTTTGTTTTTTTTTTCTTCATTTTTTTGTATTTTTTGTGTTTTTTTTCAATTTTTTTCGTATTTTTTTTCAGGATCATATTTGAAGAAGTACTGATAGAAAATTATGCCCAATACTTGTGAAGATGCATGTTGTTTATAGGATCAGACAGAGGTTCACCTTCTGGGGTAGCAAGCTGATATGCCCCCAAGCCATATGCTGCAGTTACTATGAAAGGACCAACCCAATTAGGTTCAAATTTACCTTTGATGATGTCAGTAGACTATGCATTCTTAGGGTTTGCCTTTAAAACCAGGTCTCCCACTTCGAAGTGTAGCCCTTTGACCTTCTTATTATAAGAGTGACGGAGACGGTTTTGATATGCTTGCAAATGTGTCAGAGCTGTCTGACGTTTCTCATCTAACATCTCAAGATGATGCAGTCGAGAGACTCTGTGTGTCTCATCATCAATTAGATGTTGCAAGGAAACTCGCAAGGAAGGAATCTCCACCTCTAAAGGTAAAATGGCTTCCGCACCATACACCAAGGAATAAGGTGTTGCGCCAGTAGGTGTGCGGATAGAAGTGCTATAGGCCCATAGTGCTGGATTCAACTGTACATGCCAATCTCGACCAGCATCATTGACAACCTTCTTTAGGATCTTGATAATGGTTTTATTGGATGCTTCGGCTTGACCATTCCCCTGTGGATAGTATGGACTGGAGAAACGGTGTTGGATATGAAACTTTTCATAGAGCTCTTTAACATCTTTATTCTTGAAAGGACGACCATTATCTGTGACTATGGCAAGGGGAACCCCATACCGGCATATGATATAATTCAGCAAGAATTTTGAAATTTGGACACCCATGATATAGGTCATGGGGATAGCCTTGATCCATTTTGTAAAATACTCTGTGGCTGTAATGATGAACTTGTGTCCATTTGCAGATGTCGGGTGAATCTTGCCAATAAGATCCAATCCCCATTGAGAAAAAAGCCATGGAGATACGACAGAACGAAGCTCTTGGGCTGGTGCATGAATATAGTTTCCATGAATCTAGCATTTGTAGCACTTCTTAACAAAATCATGAACATCTTTTTCCAGAGTGGGCCAGTAATACCCAGCATGAATCAACTTTTTGGCTAAGCTTAGACCATTGAAATGGCCCCCACATATACCATCGTGAACCTCATGTAAAGCCGTTTGTGCTTCATCAGAATCCAAACACCTGAGGAGGGTATGGTCAAAGGAACGGCGGTAAAGGGTGTCGGCGATGATGACATATTTGGCTATCTGTCGGATAAAGGCTCGGCGTTGGTTAGCGAAAAGGTTGGGTGGTAAGGTTTGGGATTTCAAATATTGATATATGTCATTGTACCATGGGGAGTTGGGACCAACAAGAATGCACATCACATCCGCTATCGGAATGTCAAAAGAAGGAACCAACAATTGTTCAACTAAAAATTCACATTTGTCCGTATTGTTTGGCATATTTAACATGGAGGCAATCGTAGCCATTGCATCTGCCGACTTATTTTGCATTCTTGGAACTTGACTGAAATGGATAGCCATGAATTTGGTCTTGAAGAAATCTACCATATGCTTATAGGGAATAAGCTTTTCATCTTTTGTTTCGTAGTCATCATTCACTTGTCGGATGACTAATTGAGAATCTCCATAGACTTGCAAATGCTTGATGTTCCAGTGGACTGCTACTCGGAGTCCTGTAACTAGTGCTTCATACTCTGCAATGTTATTGGTGCAGTGGAAAGTTATTCTGTAGGACTTTGGAATAGCATCACCTTGAGGGGTGACAAACAAGATGCCGGCTCCGGATCCAAACTTGGTATGGGACCCATCAAAGTATAACTTCCATTCATTAGGGGATGTGAGAACAAAGACTGATTCATCTAGAAAATTGGTCAACATAGGATGATCATTAGAAATAGGAGCCTCTGCAAGTTGATCTACTATGACTTGTCCTTTTATAGCCTTTCACTCCATATACTCAATGTCAAATTCACTAAGAATCATGACCCATTTTGCTAGGTGACTCGTCAAAGCTGCTCGGCTAAGTAAATATTTTAAGGGATCAATTTTTGCAACCAACAATGTTTGGTGGCTTAGCATATAATGTCGGAGTTTCTACATTGCAAATACCACTGCTAAGCATGCCCTTTCAATAGTTGAATAATTTAGCTCATAGCCTACCAGTGTCCGGCTGATATAGTAAATGGCTCGCTCTTTGCCGTTCTCATCTTGTTGGGCCAAGAGAACTCCTAATGTCGTTTCAGTTGCAGAAATATACAATAAAAATGGCTTTCCTTCTATTGGAGTCATTAGAATAGGCGGCGACAACAAATATTCTTTGAGAGCTTGAAAGGCTGATTGACATTGCTCAGTCCATTTGAAAGTGACACCTTTATGCAATAGATGCTGGAATGGATGACATTTGTCGGTCAACTGAGCTATGAAGTGGTGAATTGACTGGAGCTTTCCTTGCAGACTTCTTAATTGCCAAAGGTTTGAAGGTGGAGGCATATCCATTATTGCTTTGACTTTGGCAGGGTCGACCTCAATGCCTCGGTGAGAAACAATGTATCCTAGTAATTTGCCAGCTGTGACACCAAAGACACACTTCTTTGGATTGAACCTAAGTTTGTAGGTCTCCATTCGGTCAAAGATTGGGCCTAGGATGGCTAGGTGACTATCTCTGGTGATAGATTTGCATAACAAGTCATCAGCATAGTCCTCCATCAAAGTGTGCATGAAATCATGAAAAATTGTCGTCATTGCTCTTTGATATGTTGCGCCTGAATTTTTAAGACCGAAGGGCATCACATTCCAATAGTAGGTGCCCCAAGCATAGGTGAATGTTGTCTTATGTTGATCTTCAGGAGCGATGCGAATTTGGTTATAGCTGGAGAAACCATCCATTAATGAAAGCATCTCATATCCAGCAGTCATGTCAACTATGATATCTATGTTTGGCAATGGAAAATCATCCTTAGGGCATGCTTTATTGAGATCCCTAAAATCTGTGCAGATTCTGATGCCCCCAGTTACTTTGCTAACTGGTACTAAATTTGAAATCCTATTTGCATAATCAATGGGTCTAATGAATCCCACATCTGGTAATTTTTTTAGTTCCTCCTTGACCAAAAGAGCCACTTGGGGATGTATCTTTCTAAGTTTTTGTTTGACAGGCTTGGCATTGGCTTTTAGTGGCAAATGATGAAGAACCAATTCTGGATCGAGGCCAGGCATATCTTCATAGGACCATGCAAAGCTGATCTTTTTCTCAAGAAAGAAATTGACAAAATCTATTTTTTCCTGTTGTGATAGAGAAGCAGCAAAATGAATGACCTTAGGGTTGTTAGGTGTACCAAAATTGATTTCCTCAGTCATTTCCACAAGCAATGTTGATTTGTTCTGACTTGATAGGAGTATGTCCACTCTTCCACCTTTGGGTGCCTCAGAGAGGTTTTCACCCGTAGGTACATCTTTTATTTTGACTTTTGTATGATCAGAGAGTGCCTTATGGTTTTCACCCAAAGATCTATTCTTTTGATTTTTAACTATTTCTTTTCTTTTTTCATTTTGATGACTGGAAGAGGGAGTTGACTCCCCAAAATATGTTGTGGAATCCAGGTCAATAGCAAATCCTGCCTTATGATCACCTTGTGGTATGCCTTCCTGTAGTCCAAGGAATTCTGCAATTGCTTCATCATTTTGAAAATAGTCCAATGTGAGTGGTTCTTGTTGGTCATGTTGGATAAGCTGGGGATAGATGAGGGGCATGTCATCATCGATTATAAGGAGAGAGAGGGCTGATATGGTAAAGATATGAACATCTATGGTATCACTATCCAAACTGCTTGTATCGGATTCGGAGCTTGGATCCCAAAATGACTCTATCCAAGCATGAGGACATGTTTTAGGAAGAGGAGTTATTTCATGTTTGTCTTCCATAGGCAAATTATCAGGGTCAATGAAAATATTGTCAAGGGCATAGGAGCTAGAAGAAAAAGAACTCCACTCCCATTCATTGGAATCAGTTTCGGGTCGGGTATCCTCAGGTGTTATTTCATCGTTAGAATCATGCCCTTTTCTACACATGGGCACTTTGGTAGATGTAGATCCAATTCGCAATGGTACAAAACCTAACCCTAAAGTTGGAGGTCGCCTCTTGGGTATGACAGGTTCTAGCCTTCCATTGTTCTTCAGGCCTAAGCCATTGCAACCATCATATCCTTTCTTTTGCAATATAGTAAATCCTTTGCCGTATCATTCCACTGGCAATCTGACAGGTGGGGTCTCAGTTGGATCTTTATAAAGCCAATCTATAACATCATCATCTACAGTTTCTTTGTTCAAGTTCTCCCCATCTTGTAAATGTAGTAGGAGGCTGATATTGAATAATGACCTTAGGTTCCTTTTTCAATAAATGTGGTTTGCCATATGATTTTGGAGATATTGGTAAATTCCCAATGAGGAATGTTTGATCCATTGAATATTCTCCACATCCTTGGTCTTGTATCTTCAATTTTCCTTTGACAACATCTAACAATTGATTAGGATCCACATAGTTATGTGATTTGGCCTCTCTATTGACTAGGACTTGCTGCTGAGGGGTATCCTTTAGAGTAGCACAAAATTGGAATGGATTAGGATCTCCTGGAATTGTTATCTCAGTTCCATTGTAAGGATATTTTAAACATTGATGATAGGTGGATGGAACTGCTTTCATTGCATGGATCCATGGACGGCCAAGGATCATATTATAAGGGAGATCAAGGTCTAGGACTTGCAGGAAAGTGTTTTCTATCACTGGACCGACTCTAATAGGCAATGTAATTATCCCTTTGGATGGGCGCTCAGCATCATCATATGCTTTAATTGTTATTCTTTTTGAAGCATCAATGTCATTTTCTGTATATCCAAGGCCAATAACCACTCTCAAAGTACAAATATTAAGACCTGCTCCGCCATCTATCAAGACTCGTCGGATTTTGCAGTTATGAACAAAGACTTCAAGGTGTAAAGGATCATTGTGAGGGAGCTTATCAGGTGAGATATCATTGTCAGAAAATGCGACATTTTGGGAAACAGCTAGATGTCCAATCCGGGCTTGAAATTGGTCAACATCAATATCTGTCGAGACAGTGGACTCAATTAAAGCTTTATCCAGGATTGCACGATGCATGGGGGACATTTTTAATAATTCAAGGATTGATATTTGTGCAGGTGTCTTTCCTAGATGATCCAAGAGATTATACTGGCTTGCAGGAGTTGGCTTGGGAGGAGTTGCAAGAGCTCCTTTCAGGACTATTTTGGATCGACGAGTGGTGACTGCGCAAGAAGGATCTTGTCCCTTTATTCTTAGGGTAGAAACATACTCATTTGATGCATGAAAACAATTAATGACATTATTATAACCAGAACTGGCATAATTTGCCGTTTGAGTAGAGTTTGAAGAAGATGCCTTCCCCTTGTCATGATCAAGCAAAGGAGTTTTGAAAATAGTATGATCTGTGTTAGAAGTCGCATGAGGTGGATCTACCTCAATTACTTCTTTCTCTAATAAATCTTGAATCATATGTTTCAATTGAAAACATGATGTAGTTTTGTGTCCTTTAGACCGATGATACTCACAGTACGCATTGTCATTCCACCAATGCAGTTTTACCGCTGGTTCTGCCTTGATATCTGGTAGCTTAATAAATTTTGCTTGTATCAATTGTCTCATTATTGATTCAATAGGCTTTCCTAATGGTTTAAATTGTCGAGGAGGCCCATCCCTTGATCGGAAAGGTTTGCATTGCTAGTTTTGTTGTTGGCCTTGTTGTTGATTATATTGTTGAGTATGCTATTGTTGAGCATGCTGTTGGTATTGCGGCTGTTGAGTAACATTTCTCATTGGTGGTTGATTTTGTTCCATAGTTGACATATTAGGAACACTCAATTTCTTGATCATGAATGGGGGTTGATTTGCATTCACCACTCTTGCATCAACAACTCCATCATTAGTGACATTCTTGTTCTTATACCAAAATCTGTTTCTATCCCCCGAATAATTGGTGTTGTCATTGTCTTTATTGAGCTTGATAATTCCTTTAGCTACCAGAGCTATTTCAATGCTCATTCCTTTCTTAATAAGTTTCTCTATAGTACTGAGACTTTTCAATTTTAGCTCATACATCATTTCTGGGACCAAAATCTGGATAAACAGATTCACTTGTTGTTCCTCGGGTATATCAAGAGAAGAACGACTATACAAGATTCGCCATCGTTGCAAGAAAGTCACTAATGATTCACCTTGCTTTTGCTTGGTGTTGCATAAATCTGACATGGTCACGTCACTATTGATGTTGAACGCGAAATGAGATAAAAACTTTTGAGCCAATTCCGACCAAGTTTTTATATTTCTTGGTAGATGCGAATACCAATCCATGGCTTGTCTCATGAGACTTCGTGCAAATAATCACATTAAATATGTCTCCTCATAGCTTACTTCAGTACATGCCGTGAAAAATGCTCGAATGTGATCTTTTGGATTACCATTCCCTTTATATTTCTCAAAATTGGGTGCCTCAAAATGCTTAGGGAATGGAGGCATGTATACACTCTTGTCAAATGGATTAGGACATAAATCTTGATCTGTATACAACTTCTTTGTTCCTTTAGTTTCTAATGCGTCAACTTTTCGTTGCAACTTCTCAAGTTGTTGTGCAATTGTATCAGATTGTGGAGGTCCATCATTAATCTCGGTTGGTATTCTTTGTCGATACATCGCATTTCTGATCGGTTGTTGATACTCTAAAATGGCCGTTTTTGGTGTCTCCGGCATATAAAGTTCTTGGTACATCGCTTGTTGTTGTGGTTGTGCTATGCCTTGATATTGACCTTGTTGTTGTGCTTCTTGGAGCCTAGGTTGATATTGCAATTGAGTAGGCTGTTGATATTGCACAGGCGCCAATTGCGGTTGTGAAGTAGGATAACTTGTTTGCCTTGGCACATATTGTGGCACATGTTGGTGTTGAAGCTGATGGATCGGAATTTGTTGACTTTGTGCCAATTGTTGTTGTGGTGGATATCCCATCATTTGTAAAAAACTTTGTTTAGATGGTTTTCGTTGCTTCTCCTTAGGATGGGGTATAGCACTTGCATTAACTTGTTGTGTTGTTTGTCCAATCCATTGTGATGGTTGCAAGTTTGCATTAACTTGTAATGGTGCCGAAGGCGCTGCAATTTGTTGTCGAATGCGAAATTGTTGTTGTGGTACATTGCTTGTTTGCACATTCGATTGTACTTTTTGTATATTACTCAATTGTTGCAACAATTGTTGTTGGTGGAAACCACTATCCGTAGCTCTTTGTGTCGCCATTATCTAAGGATTTGTCGCAATAGTGTTTGGCAAAGATATTGAACTTAATAGGACATAAGAACTTTGTTGCATCGTGGAATTATTTTGGACATTGGTGATATCAGGCATTCCAGTTGTGAAGCTTTCCTGCATCTTAGATTTTGATCCAATTTTATGCATGTAAGGAACCACTTCTTGTTGAGGGACAGCTGTGAATACTTGCGTGTTCTTCATTTGATCTTGTGTTACAGGTGTTGCATTGAATAGTGGATTATTTATTGTCTCAAATGGTGACTTCTGAGGAATAGTCACTGTCAATGCCTTTGAAGCATGTTTACTCATCAATGTAGGTTGAGTTGCTTGTTGTGCATTTTCTTCATTTGGATGTGGGGAAAAACTTAACAACTCACCACTTTTTTGTTCTTGCACATTGATCCGGTCACTTGAAGAGGTCACATTACTCATCATGTTAAGATACTTTTGTGGAAACATCTTAAAGACCTTGTTCAAGAACTTATCCATCTTTTTTGTTATCTTTGGATCTTGAAGGAACATGTCAACATCATCAGAAGCATCAGAATTAGATGAAGAATCTGGTTGGACATTTGGATTCGTTTCTTGTTGGATGCCTTGATCTGAACCAAATCCTTGTGAAAGAGTTTGTTCTTCATATAATGTTTGAGTTTGAATGTCATGTTGCAAGTTTGGTTGATTCCAATTGAAAGGTGCACTTCCTCTGGGAGTTGGTGGGACACTCCCATGTCCTGGTTTCATAGGTACAAACACTGGTTCATATAATGGAGGTGGTCCAAGTTGAACCATTCCATATGGTGGTAGAGATGTGTTTGATGAACCTTCGATTTGCATTGTTTGACTAGTTTGAAACTGCGAATTTGCTATGTTGTCCATGGGTTGATACGTTGGTTCGCCCATCTTTTTAGATTTTGATCTTGTCTCAACAGGCATGTCACTTATGTAAAATGTAATGTTTTTTTTTTTGGAATTTTTCAAGGACAATATATGATATGCAACTAAATGCAACCTAAATAGATGAAAATGCAATCTATGTTTTTGGTTGTTTTTGGAAATTTTGACAAACTTATGAATGAAAATCTAAGAGAGGGACCCTTAGGAAATTGGAATGATATCTAGACCTCAAAGGACAAAAGGACTTAAGTGACAAAAGGACAAAATGACAAAGTCTCCCCTATATGCTTGGATACTAAGCTAGGTTTGACCAAATGACATTGATGACAAAAGGACAAAAGGTTTGATAAGGTCTAGACTTCTTAACAATAACTTAGGGTTTATCAAAGATTTGGATTACTCAAGTATGACAAAACCTAGTTTTGACACTATATGCTAAGGGACAATTAATATGCAAGTGACCTTAATATGATATGATAATGACCTAAGCTTAATGAAGAGACTTAGGGTATGCAATGTATGACAATGGTATGACTTTAATGCAAGAGGACATATGCAAATGGATGACCCTTATTGAAAAGAGTATGACTTAGGTGAAACCTAACCTTGGTACTTGACAATGAACTTTACAAAATGCAACCTAGGATGAACCTAAATGTAAGTGACATGCTTGTTGAGACAAGATTTTGAACAATATTTGACAACCATGTTTGAAGATGAGTTTTGAATCTTGTTGAACCTTTGTTGGATGAATGTCTCTTGTGTTTAATCTTATGTTGGATCAATTTGTTTTGTTCTTGAAATGAGATACAATTCAACTTTTGACAAGCAAAGAATACAAGATATTGCAACTTAGACTCAAGACAATCATGCTCATTCCCACATTTCTTATGGTAGGCAAGGACATTAGGTACTTGAGAGGTAGACTCATTATGGGATTCAAGGAGAATACATAGATGCTTGACCCCACGGGCTCCCCTCCATGGCACTCACTTCTCAGGGCAGCCAAGCATCAGTCCCCATGGAAATCTCCCCATGGAGAACTTAGTATCTCTTCCAAGTATCCGAACTTGTCCTTCTCAAGCAACTAGAAGGGTTTTTTTGGCCTCTAAAAACAAGGTGTTTAGTAAGGATTTCTGTTAAGCGTTACTCCTTGATGTCATGCAAGCATGATTGAGACATTAAGCCCATCAAGATACCAAACAAATGTAGTCGTGCAAGAACAATTTAGACCATGAGGTCCTACTTAGATGTTGATATGAGAAAGAGTCCAAGGGTCATCACTTCCCAAGTAACTGCAATTCCCACGCAACCCTTCCTTCAAAGCTTTCACTCATCAGGTATTTTTTTATAGTGAGTTAGAATGCTAAGGTATTCTAGCCGTACTCATTTTGGGTCATTCCCTTCTCACGATTATCACTTGCTTGCAAAAGAAAAGTGGTTGGGAAGGCAGACCCTCTAAAGGTGACAAACAATTAAAGACACGAGCATGGTATCGAAGATCCGGATTTCTGATCACCCTAAGAAGGATGAGAGCATACTCTCCTACTCCAATGTCACACTCAACAATCAAAGCAAAAACATATTCATTCCAACCTATTTAGAAATCACTAGGTGCCTAAAAATTAATTGCAAACACCAAGTTTAGTTGTTTTTCCAAGGCAACCTGCAAAACCCAAGTTAGAAGTTTGAGGTGTTTATTCTTTGACTATCAATTCTACATAACACATGTTAGTAGTTTGATTTGTTGTCTTTTCCATGTGTATGCCAAGATGTTGCATAGATATTTAGTACCAAAAACCAAAACACAGAAAACAAAATGCAAAATCAAGACAATATTCAAGTAAAACACTGCATTTTTACCTCTATTCTGGACTTTACACAGGTGCAGAAGTCATGACACAGGCGCAAAAGTCATGACACAGGCACAGAATGTCTTCAAAACAAGCACAAGTTGCTTGACATAGGCGCAAGTTGTCTTACACAGGCACAGAAGTCTCCAGAAAGCCCTGCACTGCCCTATCTTTGGGTTTTTTGACCTGCAAATCAACTCAAAAGCACTCAAAAACATAGTTAAAAGGGTTAGATGGTTAGTGTTCACGTCAAGCTCACCAATTAATGTAAGGTAGGAAATAGGAAATCATCACAAACAATATAAACATACTAATCATTAGCTCAATCACGAAAGCACAAATGTAATGATCTATCCTAAACACACTCAATGAAGACATAAAGATAAAACATTCAAAAGTAAATACTATGCAAACCATATGCAAATCTAAATGCTTCCTTCATGCGGCTCCATTGTTCTTCTTTCCTCTCCAAATAGTTTTTGTTGTGGATCTCACCTACAAGTGCACACACATGATTGAAAGCAAGTAGACAAGATGGTTGATCAAGAGTACTTGAAATGTGATTAATTAGAAATTCGATAATCTGATTAGTCTCATTCTCATTAGCCAAGATTGAAGAAATTCATCCAATTTATAGAAAAATTGGAGAAAAGACAAGATTAGCATGATTCAATTCAAATGGAAATTGCAAATCAATTATGTCAATTATGACAAATTATGACAAATTATGCACTTTCTATGCAAAATTTGTTGATTGATAATTTATGACAAATTATGACAACTTCTATGTCAAAAATCGATTGATTGTCAATTATGACAAATTATGACAAATTTCTGTCATTTCCATGAATTTAGGAGAGAAATAGGAGGAAATTGAAATTAGGAATTAGAAAATTAGGAAATTAGAGAATTAAGAATTTAGGAATTAAGAAATTGATGGAAATTAGAAATTAGGTAAATTAATTAATAATTTATCATTTATTAATTAATTCACAAAGATGAATAATTAGCCAATTAAATGAACATTTAATTGTGACAAGAAGACTTAGGATAAATAAATAATTTATTAATCCTAAAGGAAGAAATGACACACAAGGTTAAATGATTAAATCATAAAACCTTAGAAGACGAATTAGCAATGTGAAGATGACAATTAGGTCTTGATGAAAGATAATTGATATCGATCATGATTTTGAATTGATAAATGACTAATGTGATAAATGATTTGATTGAGAAAATGTGCCAATTGATGAGGAACAATGACTAATTGATCCAAATTGACATAATTGAAAAGAACGATGATTGATGACAAAATAGATTGCAAAATGACAATATTGAAAATGACCACAATTGATGACAAATTGGTCACAAAATGACAAGATCGAACATGACAACAACCGATGACAAATCGATCATTAAACGACAAGATTGAAAATGATAAGGATTGATGATAAATCGATCGCCAGATGACAAGATTGATAAGAGGACAACAATCGATGACAAATCGATCACAAGATTGACAAGAGGACAAAACCCTAATTAGGATTGATGATGTCCAAAATGATGACAAATAAGCACGCACATTGATGCGATAGGATAAGATAGACCAAAATCATGACTGAAGATTGTTGTCAACAAGACCAAATTCGAAAGCGAGATAAATGAAGAATGCAGAAGAAAGACTCGATGTTCACAAATGATAAAAATAAAGTGCGTGACATAGGAGAAAATGTTAATGCGATGCAAAAACCTAAAATGAGGCAATGTGCAAATGTTAAAGTATGACTCTGCAAGCGTTGACCATTTTTAGGTGTCTACACCTGGACTTGGATTATGCACTGCTTCCATCAATATTGGCAGGGTTTATAGGTGGCTTTCTATGTCCCAACCACAGGTCGAAGGGACTATCTGTGGGATGGGGGCTGGTTTTAGAGGATATGGTGACACAGGGTCATAGGTTCACGTGGGGATCGACTATGCTAGCCCATCTGTATAGGGATTTGCATGAGGTGGTATACTTGGGTTATGATAGTTTGTCAGCTGGCATGACACTCCTACAGGTATGGTGTTGGGAGCACATTCCGGCAGCTAGGCTATCAATAGAAAGAGATAGGCCTATTGGATGTGCCTATGCCTATGGTTACAGGGGTCTAGTTGTAACTGGAGCATTGGAGGAGAGTGTTGGATGACATTGATACAGTCACTTGGCGACCATATATAGGGTGCGAGGTATGGACGGAGGATGGGCTGAAGATGCCCTATGTTTTCATGACAAGATACCTAATTGGGAGGACCCCATTTATGATCGAGAGATTTGTGGTCACTAGAGTTTTGCGATAGTTTGGTCGACAGCAGGGTATACCTCAGGGGGCCTGCCTATATGCACACCAGAGGTAGGACATACTAGATTAGGGTCCGACTATTGACAGTGCAACAGCTATAGAGGAGTTTGTCAGCTTAGTGAGCCAGATATGGGATTATGCCCCAGAGATTTTGGATGTGAGCATGACAGATGAGTTTGCCAGATTGTTCGCCGCGTGGGCAGTGGTGAGGATATCACATCCAAAGGAGATGCGATCATCGTTTGATGATGATGATGATGAGGGAGGTGGAGATGATGAGGATGATGGAGATGGTGGAGGAGGATGATGAGGGAGAGGAGATTGGGGGAGGAGAAGAGATAGAGGGAGGAGAGGAGATAGAGGTTTGGAGAGAGCAGGTAGACGGGCAGTGATGGATAGAGGGAGAGGCAAGTTGACCCTTGGAGCAGGTGGAGAGGGGATGGTGGGAGAGGTTTTAGCTACAATGGGGGGAACTGACAAGGCGACATGGCCAGTTCAGAGGAGGAGGATAGATGTGCTACCGCCTCCTGCACCGAGGACAGGCATAGGGAGAGGGGATAGCCCTGCACAGGTACCACTATGGATTCGAATCCCTACTCATGTGGAGGATGCACAGATTAGGACCCTATAGATGATGGTACAGTAGCTATAGGCACAGCTATTGACATATCAGTGGTAGATTGCACAGTTGACCACTAAGTGAGACATGGAGATAGAGCGGTGGGGTTGAGTGGAGTAGCTTGCAGGGAGTGTGTAGAGAGCAGTAGCGGGTGGTCTGATGAGAGACACCTTGAGAGAGCTTGCTTTGAGAGCTCAAGAGGTGGAGTACTACCATCATCATTATGAGGCTGCAGTACCTAGAGATCACTGAGTATAGAGCTTTACACAGTTGAGATCTAATCGATCTCAAGATACTGGGTCGTGGTCAGAGAGCCAAGGTGTGACAGGGCCATCGAGACATGATCCCCCTAGAGATCTAGGGGTGGGGACTTATGGAGCTAGACCATCTCCATCAGAGGATAGTCATACTTGAGAGATGTTGTCTCCGTTGTATTTTTCATCATTTATATTCATTTGTACTGGGCATAGATACGACAGATTTTGTACATTTTGATCATTTTTGAGATATATATATATATATATATATATATATATATATACGACATCATTGTCTTTGATCATGTGGTGTATTATATGGATGCATGTGCTATGCATTCTTTATTTTACTTTATGATGATGCAATGCTTGAATATATGATATAATGTATGATGCAGGGTGTATGCTTTGATATGTTGTGAGATGTATCTTGAAAATGAAATGTATGATAATGATATGCTATGAGATATATCTTGAAAATGAGATGTATGATAATGATATGCTGTGAGATATATCTTGAAAATGAGATGTATGATAATGATATGCAACTAATTGTAAAATGATATGCAACTAATTGTAAAATGATATGCAACTAATTGTTTTTGAGCATCCTTATTCTGCATTTGTCATCCTGATATAACCATATGTTATTTGCTTTCGAGATAAGTTTCATCATTGAGCATTTGATTTGATTTTGGGATATGTTAAAAATTTATACAAGCATAATGGTATAATTGAACCATAATGACCTGAGAAAAATTTACATGATGTTTGATTTTGCAAGATAGCACAAGCATCAAGGTATAATTGAACTAGGACGACCAAAGTGCAGATTATGTATAAACAAACAAGATTAACTCATTTGTATGCGCAAAGTGGATTCATGTCTTCAGTGATATGCTTTGAATCACATCTCGAGACAAGTATTTACACAGTACAAAGGATCGCTTCCCAGACAGAAGACTAAGAAATATATTGGAGTTCACCCATGATCTCTAGCTTTTGAAGCTTTTAGTGAGAAAATACAGAGAATCCAATAATTTAAAAAGTTCAAAATGCAAAAATAGTCAAGATTTTATGTAAAATGCAACATTTATTACTTCAGAAAATCATCCATCATAGTAGCCTTGGGAATCTTTTGTGTACCAATTGATGTTTTGCTTTGTGGTTGTGCTAGTTTGATTTGCTAGATGAGCTGTTTTGAGTTTTCTTTTAGTATTTGACGTCTTGAATATGTTTGCAAGTTTTGACTATTGTTGCCTCTAGCTAAGCATGTCTCTTGATGTGGATATGTACAGTGATTACCAAGCCATGATAAGATGAGATGAAGGGATATGCGGATAAATCAGGATCTACACTAAGTATGTCCTGGATGAATATTGATAATAGAAATGTCGGGTGATGGCCGATAGTCTTTTAAGGATATGGATAAAATGGTATGGATATAGATAGAGGAGCTAGTCTCTCACAATAGTGCCTGTTTGCCAGGTTTTCACTAATTGTTTTTATTGTACCTTTTTATTTGCTTTTTCTTGATTTTTTTTTTTTTTTGACTTTTCCGTGCATTAGACTTCCTTAGGTATAGTATTTCTTCAGGTGACTGTTGTTAGTTGGTCCTTCGAGCACATCTCCTTCTGAAGTTGTTAGCTGATATGCACCTAATCCATAGGCTGATATGATGACATAGGGACCTAACCAGTTAGGCTTAAATTTTCCTTTCTTTTCCCTATCTTGTTGGTTTTTAGGATTTTCTTTGAGTACCAGGTTGCCAATTTTGAAGATTCAAGGAATGATTTTGTGGTTATAGTTGCAGCACTGCATTGTTGATATGCTTTGAGATGGGTGTAGGCATGCTGATGTCTTTCATCTAATAGTTCAAGTTCTTGCAATCGGTTAACTCGATACTCTTCATCTAGGATTAAACCTTTCAAAGAGATTCTGAGAGATGGGATTTCTACCTCCAGAGGTAAAATGGCTTCTGATCCATATACCAATGAGTATGGTGTTGCTCCTATAGGCATGCGGATGCTGGTTCTGTATGCCCAAAGTGCCAGATTAAGTTGTACGTGCCAATCTTTGCCTGCATCATTCACTGTTTTCTTTAGGATTTTCAGTATTGTCTTGTTAGATGCTTCTACTAGACCATTTCCCTATAGGTAGTAAGGTGTAGAGAACCGATGTTGGATTTTGAATTTTTCACATAGTTCTTGTACATCTTGGTTTTTGAAAGGTTGTCCATTATCCATGATGATTGAAATTGGAATACCATATCTGCAGATCAGATAATTTAGGATAAAAGAGGCAATTTGTTTCCCAGTTACTGTGGTCATGGGAACTGCTTCTATCCACTTGGTAAAGTATTCTGTTGCAGTGATAATGAACTTGTGTCCATTTGAAGATGAAGGATGAATTTTGCCAGCCAAATCTAGTCCCCACTAGCAAAAGGGCCAAGATATTGTAAATGGCTGTAGTTCCTGTGCTGGTGCATGTATCAGATTGCCATGGATCTAGCATTTAGGACATTTCTTGGCGAAGTGATAGGAATCTTTCTCCATTGTAGGCCAGTAGTATCTCATCCTTAGAAGCTTTTTAGAAAGAGTAGTACCACTTGAATGTGTGCCATAGATACCTTCATGAAGCTCGTGTAAAGCGGAGTAAGATTCATTACGATCAAGGCAATGAAGAAGAGTACCATCTAGACCTCAACGGTACAAAGTATCAGCAATGAGGGTATAACGGGCAGCTTGCCAGATAAAGTTACGTTTTTGGTTTCAAGATAGGTCAATGGGTAAGATATTGTTCTTAAGGTAGTCATATATTGGTCCATATAACGAAGAATCTGAACCAGTCAAGGCATAGATAACGTGGGATTCAGAGTGGTCATAGGTGGGGGAGAACAGTTGCTCTACCAGAAACTCGTAACAACTCTGTTGATCTGGGATCTGCAGTAATGAAGTGATAGTAGCCATTGCATCGGTTGCTTTGTTGTTCAACCTTGGTATTTGCTCAAAGCTGATGTGCACAAAGTACTGTTTGAAGTCATCCACCATTCTTTTGTAGGGTAGCAACTTGTCATCTTTTGTCTGATAGTCATCATTAATTTGATTGATGACTAGTTGTGAATCTCCATAGACTTTGAGTGTTGTGATTTTCCATTCTGCTACCATCTTGATGCCTATAACCAATGTCTCATATTCAGCAAAGTTATTTGTGCATGGAAACATAAGCCTATATGACCTTGGTATGGTGTTCCCTTCAGGAGTGATGAATAAAATGCCGACACCTAAGCCATGTTGAGTGAATGATCCATCAAAGTATAGGGTCCATTGTGTTGTAGAGATAGCAAGAATGTCCCTATTTGGAAATTCAATCTCCATAGTTTGTTTTCCTGGTAGCGGTGCTTCAGCCAGCTGATCTGCAATTGCTTGTCCTTTGATAGCTCTTCGTTCTATGTAGTGGATATCAAATTCACTGAGAATCATGACCCATTTAGCCAATCTGCCTATAAGAGCTTCTTTGCTGAGTAAATATTTGAGAGGATCAATCTTTGCAACAAGCTTGGTTGTGTGAGCTAGCATGTAATGTCGGAACTTTTGAGAGGCGAAGACTATAGCCAAGCAGGCTTTCTCAATAAATGTGTAGTTGAGTTCATAGCTTTTTAATGTCCTACTGATGTAATAGATAGCCCATTCCTTTCCTTGTTGATCCTCCTGTGCTAACAGTGCCCCCAGTGATATATCTGTTGTTGAAATGTATAAAATGAGTGGCTTTCCTGCTATTGGTGGTACTAGAACTAGTGGATTCATTAGATACTATTTGATTTGATAAAAAGATTCAGCACACTTGGCTTCCCATCTGAACGGTACATTCTTATGTAACAAATGATTGAATGGTGGAATTTTATCTGCTAGTTAAGCGATGAATCGCCTAATTGATTGAAGTCATCCTTGTAGAGATCTGAGTTGACTGATATTCTTTGGTTGTGGCATCTCCATAATGGCTTGTACCTTTGTTGGATCTACTTCAATACGCTTAGCTGAGACGATGTAGCCTAGTAATTTGCCTGATGTAACTCCGAAGACACACTTCTTAGGGTTGAGCCTGACTTGGAATTTCTCCAATTAATCAAAGATCTTTGTTAGGATGCCGATATGTTCTAATCTTGTGAATGACTTAGCTAGTAGATTGTCCATGTAATCTTCCATGAACGTGTGTATCATGTCATGAAAGATTGTTGTCATTTCTCTCTGATAGGTAGCCCTGCATTCTTTAAGCCAAAAGGCATAACATTCCAATAGTACGTTCCCCAAGGATAGGTGAACATGGTTTTATCTTGATCTTCCAGGGCTATTTTGATTTGATTATAGCCTGAGAAACCGTCCATTAGTGAAAGCATTGCATGGCCTGTAGTGAGGTCTACAATTATGTCGATACTGGGTAGAGGAAAGTCATCTTTTGGATAGGCTTTGTTGACATATCTAAAATCAGTGTAGATTCTGATACTACCATCTGGTTTTGATACTGGTACTATATTGGAAATCCATTTTGCATAGTCAATGGGTCGTATGAATCCGACATCTAGTAGTTTCTTCAATTCAGCTTTGACCATGACTGCCACCTGTGGATTCATTTTTTGTAGTTTTTGCTTGACTGGTTTAACTCCTGGAGAGATGGACAAGTGATGCATGATTAAGTGTGGATCTACTCCGAGCATATCGGCATATGACCAAGGAAAGTTAATTTGCTGTTCTTTAAAGAAAATGATAAATGCTGATCTTTCCTCCTCTATCAGGGATTCTGCAAGGTATATGTTTTTGACTACTTTTGTGGTACCAATGTTGATTGATTGAGTGGGCTCAATCAATATGGTTGATCGCTCATGAAAGTGCTAAGGAAGAGTGTCAAGTCTCCCATCTTTAGGTGCCTTAAAAAGGTTTTCACCCTCAGATGTGTCATTTATTTTTACTTTTTTGTGATCTAGAGTTGCCATTGATTGGTTTTCAGCATCAGATCTTTTACTTGGTTCATTTTTGTGACTGAGAGACTTGGCACTCCCAGGATTGTAGATGTCGTTACTTTGTTTACTGGTAGAGCCTGTTTCCAGATTAACGGTACATAGGTAATGGTTAATAGATTCATCATCTGGGAAAATTGGTATATCATGGATTTCAAGTTCATCCCAGTTTATGAGGTCAGGAAAGACAAGTGGTAAGGAATCATTTGGCGGATCAAGTTCTGCTACTGTAAGTGTCAAGACAGAGGTTTCATCATGATTGTTCTTGGTTTTAAAGAAGTCAAGGATTTCGTCAAGGTCTTCGATGGTATTATCTTTCGTATAGACTTGTGCATAATGTTGCTACTCATTTTCCTTAGCATCATAGATATTTTGTGGACCAAATTCAAGAGGTCTAGTTCTCGTGCCATTGACATTTTGAGGAATGGGTGTATGACTGTCATTGTCACAAATATCCTCAGGAATATTAGAACAGCTGCCCCATTCATATTCATTGGAATTGGTCTCAGAAGTAGTATCCCAGACTCTGTGTGTGTTGTAGATGGGTATGTTGTAGGGTGAGAATAGGTCCTTGATGATTGATACAAGTTTTGTAGTTTTCTCGGACTTTGTGTCAGATCCTACTTCTATCTTTTGTATTTGTTCATATATTGTCTCTTGTTGAGAAGGAATGAGATTATCAGGAGGTGATTCTATTGGTTCCTAAGATATTGGTGTTTGGATATGGGTTACTGCTACAAATATGGCCCTTTTGTGATTGAGAAGCTTTTCCTGATGCTATTTCTGTTCTTGCCGTTCACGTGCCTTGTAGATCATTTCTGATGACTCAAATAGTGCTTCTTGCCAGGATTCTTCTTTGTACTTCTTCTTTGCTTTCCATTGAGGTTTTGGAGTTATGTGTGGTGTCTTTCTTAATAGGAAAGTGAGTTTACAACCCAATCCTGTTTTGTCTCTACTGGGCTATGAAGGAATATCTATGGGTTCAGTGACTCCTTTGCATTTCCCAATAGGTCCTTTACCATCATATCCCATTTGCTGTATGATTAAGTATCCTTTTCCATATAGGTGTGTTGGTAGAACAATGTCCAAAGCAGCTGCTCTGTTATCTTCTTCCTCATCTTTGTATAACCAACTAAGAATATCCTTATCTTCTCATTCATGTGCTAGAGTGCCCAATTGGATGAAGGTACCATCAAATTTGGTGATGGGTTGAGTTACCAGATGCATTGATGTAGTAGGAAATCCATGAGATCTAGGTGACATTGGTAATTTGGCCAAACATAGGGGCTCCAAAGAATATTCTCTCATAACTTGGTCTTTGATTTGCATTTGCTGCTTGAAATCTCTAGATAATGAGTTTGGCTTTGCTGTTTATAGATCTGATGTTGAAGATCACTGCTTTTCTCTATTATGAGGAACTAAACTGTCCTAGGCTGCCCCCATTGCATTGCAATGTTGAAATGGATTGTGATCAGCAGATATGGAGATTTCTTCTCCGTCAAAAGGAAATTTGACACACTGGTGATACGTAGAAGGCACTGCTTGCATTTCATGTATCCAGGGTCGCCCTAACAAAATATTGTAGGTGAGATCCATGTCTAAGACTTGACACATAGTATCCTTTTGCACTGGTCCCACTTGAATGGGTAACATCATGGTTCCTTTAGAGGACCTTTCCTCATCATCATATTCCTTTATGGTAATCTTCTTACAGGGATCAATAGATTCTTCTAAGAAGCCTAATGCACGAATAAGCTTTAAAGTACATATATTAAGTCCAGCTCCTCCATCTATTAAGACTCTTTTTACTCGGTGTTTGCAAATGATGACTTCAATATGGAGAGGAGTGTTATGCGGATGACTCAAGGAAGTATTATCCTGCTCTGAGAAGGTGAGATTATGAGGTCCTGTCATATGGGCGACCATGGCTTGAAATCTGTCTGTATCCAGATCTTGAGGTACATTGGTTTCCAATAGCGCTTGTTCCAATATGTTTTTGTGTTTGGGTGATAGTTTCAACAATTCTAGTATAGATATCTAAGCTAGAGTTTTGCGTAGTTGGCTAACCAAGTCATATTGGATCTTTGGTGTAGTAGTTGTAGGCATGGTATGTCCTTTTAAGACATATTTCTAAGTTTGGGTTGTTACATTGATAGATTCATGATCACACTGATCTCGGATGGTGATGACGTTTACTTGATGATCTTCAACTGAAATGTGATTTATGGTGTTATTGTAGATATGGTTGATATGAGCTCCACGTGTATCATTCGAGGTTGAAGCTCCATCTTTGCTGTAATTTGGAAGAGGATTTTTAAAGGCTCCGTGATCACCATTTGTTTTGAGACCATCTACTGTTAAGTCACCTCGATCAATCATGTCTTGCACAATGTTTTTCAATCTCATGCAATCATTCATTCGATGACCCTAGATATGATGGAGTTCACAATAGTGTGAATCATTCCACCAAGGTGGTTTGATTTGGGGTTCATAGTTACTAATTGCAGGCAAGGAGAGAATTTTGTTTGCTAGAAGTTCTCTGAATGCTAATTCTAGGGATTGTCCCAGTGGTGTGAAGACACACTTTTAGAAATTGTTCATGTTGTCACGTGAATTGTTGTTAGATCCTAGATTCATGTTTTTTCTTTGAGTATCATTGGTGTTGTTTGCGTTGAGTTTTCCTTGATTGGTGTTTGGTGCATATATGTTGGTGTTTGGATTAGCACTTTTAGGATTTTTTGTAGCTTGAGGATTTCTGGATAATGCGAGCACTCGTTGCTTATATTTTGGATCATGTGTTTCATTGTTGCCTTCGTTTTTGTTTCGAGTCCAAAATCGAGATTTGTCCAAGTTGTTGTTGTTCTGATTATTGTAGTTTGATGAGTTTGTTCCTTCCTTGAAGAATTTGAGTGTTCCCTTTTTGACACATGCTTCCTCTACTTGAATGCTATTTTTGATCAATTTAGTGAAAGATGGTATGCATTGGAGTTTGAGCCTATAACTCATTCACCATTCAAGTTGTCGATGAAGATTTCCATTTTCTCCTTTTCAGGAATATCTCAAGGATATCGTGATACCATACATTGCCAGCATTGAAGAAATATCATGAATGTTTCGTTGTTCTTTTGTTTGGTGTTGCAGACATCTAGCATGGTTATAGTGTGTTGAATGTTATAGGAGTATTGGGTTATGAACTTGTTAACCAATTCATCAAACAATCTGACAGGTGGTGTAAGTTTGGATAACCATTCCATTGTTTTCCCTCCCAAGCTTCTTGGGAATAACCTCATCAGATAGGTGTCATCATGAGCAAACTCAAGACTCATGGTACAAAATTCTCTGACATGATCACGGGGATTACTTTTTCCATCATATTTGTCAGATTTAGGCACGTTTGAGTTTGGAGGAAAAGGGATCATGTGCAATCTCCTATCAAAAGGATAAAGATAGATTTCGTTTAAAGAGTATCATACTGTTGTCCCTTGTTGTATGTCTTGCATTTGCCTTTGTAACATTTGCATTTGTTGAGTAAGGGCAGCCAAAGGCACATTGTTTTACTGAGGGAAAAGTTCTTCCCTTGTATTGATCCTGGGTTGAAACGGTGTTTGGAACGGTATGTTTTGCTCGGGAATGTATTGTCTTGGTGTATGTTGCTCTGGTATGTTTTGATCTAGGATGTTTTGCATTGGTGTATGTTGTTCTGGTATGTTCTGATCCGGGATGTTTTGTTCAGGGTCTCAGATTTCCCTTTCTCATTGTCATTCTTGATATTCGTAATGCTGAGGGTGTGTCCTAAACACATCTGCGTCAAGGTTGTCAGGGAGTTTTACTCCTTTACTTGTGAGCATGAGCAAATATTTTTCTTTGTCATTCTCCATGAGCCTTTCTACAAGCTTTTGGAATGAAGTGTTTTCCTGACATTCCTGAAGAAGCACTTCACAAATTTCAGTATCCTCTAGGTGTGGACCCTCAAAAGGATTTGACAACCTTCGATTCATACTAGACTCCACATGTGTCTTGCTCTATTGGTTTTGTTGAGAGCGAGTAACAGGCATTTTAGTAGAAACTTTCAGTGATGAAGGGGACAAAATCCTCTTCAATGTGTTGCTCAGGGGTTGGAGGTTCTGGACGGGGTGTGTTATAAGTGATACACTCATCGGGTAAGAATGTCAGATTGATCCTTGCTCCACAGTTTATGATTTGATTAAAAGCGGACTTTTGACAATATGCCCTAGTCTTTAAAGGCTCTTTGTCAAATTCGTTGGATTTGTTTTGGATATAACATTTGACATGATGAAGGAATACTCGATGAGATATAAAGAGTTGACAATTGATGTATACAAACTTATTTCTCTTGATGAATTTGGAAAAACTAGGTTTTTGTTTCTTCAACATGATGTTACGGTAAAGGTTCTTTCTTCTCAAAATATGGGGATTAGTCATGCATGAGTGATCAATGGTTTCCTTTGATTTGTTTGGATTCAGTTGATCTTGTTTTGAAAATTTCAAGTCTTACTCTATCAAAATGAAGGTTTAGATTCCCCTTCACGACAAAGTGTGCCAAATGATATGGATAAAAGCCTCTCGATATGGAGACTTGATTTGACAACCTGAAATTGTTTAAACAAGTGTTTTTGAGATGAAATCCATAAGATGGTAAAGGATTCTATTGATACTTATGATGAGGTTTCTGGATTATGATAAGATAGATATGTTTTACCATACGATCAGTTTCAAAAAAAATTTACAACGTTTGTTTTGACACAAACTTAACTTAAGAAATAACTTTTAAAGTTTTGTTTTCGCTACTCCACCTTGATGGGAATTGATGTTGATGAAAAGAGGCTTCTAAAAATGTTTTCAAAATTTTTAAAATTCCTCACTGTTTTGCCCCCTATCTATATGTTTTTGGTCATGCGCTAGAACAGAGACAGGATGCGCTACCAAATTCACTTCACGCGCTAAAAAAATCACCACACGCGCTAAGCTACCCCCAGAGACGTGCTAAAGTTTTGACTACTAAAATTTTTGTTTTCTACCTGTTTGAAAAGTCACATGCTAATTTGGGTCTGTGATGCGCTAACTATTAAACCCTACATGCTAAAGTTTGGCTCCTACGCGCTAAGCTAATGTTTCAACACGCTAGACTGTTTTTCTGATGTGCTAAATTTTTTAACACTGTTTTGAACTTGGGATAAAACGCTACTGTTTGGAATAGATGCACTAATTGGATGGTTTGATGAGCTAATGGAAATACCCTATGCACTAAGGATTTGTCCCCACATGCTAATCTACCCTGATTTTTCCTTTGGTTGGTTTTTCAGCAATTTTTGGGTTTGATTGTGAGTTTTTTATCTTTGATGGATGATTTTCTAAAGTAATAAATGTAAGCACAGTACAAAAAGTACAACCATTTTGCCTAATCTAACAAAAAGTGTATGTTCTATGAGGATGTGTTCAAATCCCCAATGTTTTAATAGGTTTGGATATGAATAATACAGTTCAGAAAGACTCTTTATTCAAAGGTCATAAATAACATAATAGCCCACTAGTCTCGATACTCCGTTAGCTCAAACAGCCATGTCACCCCCTAGGGGGTGCTCATTTTTTTGCCTTTTGCTAGAAGTTAACCCAAAGTGAATTGCTTCACAATTGAGTAGCTATCTTGGGAGATATATGGTGAGTAATCTTGGGGGCGGATTCTTCTCCACCCTTGCACTATGATATTACCAATGTTTGGCGACAGACTCAGTTCAAATTTTCTAATGCTAAGGTTCTTAATCAGGCTTCCTATTCGGTCGTCAGTGATAAAATCCCTTAGGAGGCTTCCCAACCTTTAGAACAAAGGCTTTACATATCTCGAGGATACTGGGGGAAGGCTAATTGCTGTGCGTAACTGTTGAAAAGGACTTTCGTCACTTTCCACTTTTGATTATAGTGGGTTGGAACACTTGGCGTCAAAGTCGTTTCCCACTTAAGTCATTCCCTTCACATCGGCCATAAACGACTTTAAGAGTTGATTTCAACTCCTTGGGAAGGCAAGCCTGCTAAAGGATGTAAATGCTTGAAGGAAAGAAAGCTTTTTAAGAGAGGTCTATCTTTTTGATCACCTAGTTAAGGGGAGAGCATATACCTTCCACTTTCGATACAAGGCAATCAAAGTTATTTTGAAGCCTTCAATTCAGTGATTCGCTAACCTCTACTTGGAGATGTTGCTCCAAAAAAAGCATGGTGTTCCTTTTAGTTCCTCAAAGCAATGATTGTTTAATCTAGTGAAAGAACCTGGTCAATAAAGCAAAATTTTTGACGTGGTCGACAAAAGAAAATCAGAAAAGGGGAATAACTTCCCTCTTTTGATTGTGAACAAAACTTTGTAAGTGAGGTTCTTTCCCTTGCAAAATTTAAAAATGAATCCTTTTATACACCAAAAGATGGTGAGGTTTCTTTTAAAGCTATGTTTGCAAAAAGAAAAGTTTGCATTGTTCTTTTTAGAGCCTAAAATAAAGGTTTTCTCCTATGAAAGCAAGAAAATTTCTAATAGTGGTTCTTTTTATAGCCTAAAAACAAAGGGAGTTCAATTTTAAAGAAAAGAAAATCAAATTTTAAACCAACTTAAGTAAGTTAGTAAAAATCTAACTATCTTGATCCTAAGACGAAGCTCCCATCTGCAATAAAGTTGTTAGAATCCTGCAAAATAACTAGTGAAAGATGTTAGATAACTTGGTGGACTTCCACAAGTCTACTTTTTAACTTTCAGTTACAATTTTTATTTTTCTTATTTTTGTCTATGATGCGCTACAGAACAAATTGTACGTGCTACAAAATCATAGTAATGTGCTAAAATAAATCAGTGATGCGCTATACTGTCTTCGGGATGCGCTACTCTGTGTTCCAGAGACACTGCTCTATTTTTCTCCCGCATCGAAACCTATAGGAAAAATTTAGTATTCTGATGTGCTAATAAATAGACTTTATGTGCTAGATGATGGGCCCAATGTGCTGAACAGTGAACCAGATGTGCTAAACAGTTAACCCAACATGCTAATTCATTTTTTCTGCATACCTACAAAAGGGGTTAAATAAAAAAAACAATTTGATATATGGGGTAATGCCCCACGGTGGGCGCCAGAAATGTATGCGGGAAAAGAGGGTGGATAGAACTAAAAATGTGGAAAACGGAGCTCTATGGAGCCTTGCTCACACACCCACAGGACTTCTTGGTGCAAGCTATGGAGTCATGAAGTATAACTCAGCTTCCCAAGGATAGTTCCATGGTTCTCTATCTTGCATGGTCCCTCAAACCAATGTTTCTGCTCTCAAATCACTGAGAAAAAATGGTTTAGGGATGGCAAATGCAAGAACGAGGGATGTTTTTTGTTGATTTAATATGAGATGCATCCTAAGCTATGCATGGTGCTACAAATGCAATAAACTAACTATAAGATGACAAGGTTAGTAAAAAAACTATCCTAGCATACTATGTTAGTTCATGATTTAAACTAAATGATAAGGAACATACTCTAAAATTGCATATTTAGATTAATTCCTATTTAAAAGAGAGGCTAAATGATGAGCATAAAATGAGATATGAAAGCTTGAATGGATTTAAGTATAAGTGTGATGCTAAAGACTTGGATTATCTAATGGAGGTATGAGAGCTCTATTTATAGCAAAAATAGGGCAATGGATGGTTAGGATTGAAAGAGGTAATCAAGGGTTGAGTTTGAAAGTTGGGAATCCATGTTTGCAATTTGCACCAATGAAATGGTGACAATTGTCAACATAAGACTGGTTGAGAGAAGGGGTTGGAGACATTAAATGCTTGAGAAGACCTCATGGTTATCTTTCTGGGGTAAGGGTCAAGCTTAAGTTAAGATTACCCATTGGATTAAGCTTTTATCAAAGGATAAACTCTTGTGCAAATAATTAAGGGATAACCATGGTCAAAGCAATGAATGCTTGATGAGACCCTTGGGTTACATGGAGGTTGAGTTTATGGAAATTCTTTAACCATGTAAGAAGGTTTGAGTTAACCATTAATGGTTATGAAGACTTTGGGGATAAATTTGTAAGAGTCCTTCCAAATTTGGGGGCTTTCAACAAGTTAGCTTGTTGAATGGATAAAGGCTTTAATGCCTTTTGAAGACTTTTCTCCAAATTTGAGAAGTGACCTCCTCAAATTTAGGGAAAAGGGATAATGGATGGGTTTGGGTTAATTAATTAGGATTAGATGGATTCTAGAAGAAATTTAGGAAGAGGGTTAGGATGGAAGTGGGAGATGTAGGATTTTGCAAGTGGATGGAGAGATAATAGGATTTAATTGAAATAAAGTTAATTTAATTCAATTTGGTTGCAATTGAATAAATTAGATTTACTCAATTTAGGGTAAACTTATTTAATTAAATTTGAATTTAATTAAAAGTGGATCGAAGGGATTTAATTGAATAAAATGATTTATTCATTAAATGGTATAGTGAATTTAATTGAGCAATTTACTTAATTAAATAGAGGAATGCGGGTAATTTAATTAAATTGGATTTAATTAAATAGAGAAATGAACATAAAATATTCATTTAGGAATATCGTCATTTTTATACATCTACAGATTCCTGAGCTGAATTCTTGGGAGATTATGACAACCTTCCTCTTTATCACCATAACTATGGTTTTCCCTATTGTCAAGATGCGAAAGATTACTTTGGGAAAGAAAGAAATAAAGTTGAGATAGATAAATAATTTCCTCAATTAAAAGATGCTCCTCAACAAAGAAATCTCCTACTAAATGACACCATTGATATCAAGATGGATCCTTGTGTTGAAGATAAAATCATCAAGATAGGGAAAGGTCTTGATGAAGAAGAGAAAAAACAATATGTTGAGTTGTTACATGAATTCCCTGAGATCTTTGCTTGGATATATTCTGACATGCCTGGCATAGATTATAAGATTGTCACTCATAAGATTGTCCTAATTCTTGATGATTAACTTGTGAAGCAAAAGATTCTAAAGATTCACCCTAAAGTGGTATTACTTGTTAAAGCTGAGATTGAAAAACTGTTGGATGTTGGATTCATTCATCGTATCGATTATTCCCCATGGATTTCAAACATTGTGGTTGTGGCTAAGGCTTAAAATAAGATTAGGATGTGTATGGATTTTTGTGATTTAAACAAGTCCTATTTAAAAGATGACTTTCCTCTCCCGAATATGATATGATAGTGGATTCGATAGCAGGTCATGCTTTATTATCCTTTATGGATGGTTTCTTAGAATATAATCAAATATTAATTAATCCTTAAGATCAATATAAAACTGCTTTTACCATCCCTTGGGGTAAGTTTTGTTGGGTTGTGATTCCTTTTGGATTGAAAGACATAGACGCAACCTATCAGCATGCTATGATTGTCATCTTCCATGACTATATGCATAAGACCTTAGAAGATTACATTGATGACATCTTAGACAAATCCGTTCTTCATACATATCATGTTAAGATCCTTCATCAAATATTTTAGAGAATTCATAAGTATAACATGCGTTTGAATCCCCAAAAATGTGCTTTTAGTGTGGATAGTGGGAAACTATTAGGATTCATAGTTTCACATCATGGCATTAAGGTGGATACGAAGAAGATATATGCTATTGTTAACATGCCACCTCCTAAGAATGTCTCCCAACTAAAAAGTTTGCAAGGAAAGATCCAAGCTATTCATAGGTTCATTTCTCAACTTGTGGATTGTACTTTTCTCTTCACACAATTGCTTAAATAGAATATCACTTTCCAATGGAATGAGGATTGTCGTCAAGCATTTGAAGACCTGAAAACCTATTTGGCCAATCCTCCTATTCTTCAACTTGTTGATCCTACTAAGCCTTTCCTTTTGTACACCGCTACTTCCCCTCAAGCTCTTGCAACCCTATTGGCACATTGTGATAAGGATGGTAGAGAATTCCCAATTTATTACATAAGCCACACTCTACTCGGTTACAAAGTCCGATATTCTGCAATAGAAAGACAGTGCCTTGCTTTAGTCTTTGCAACCCAAAAGTTGAGGCATTATCTCTTGAATGCTGAGGTCCATGTTATCATTAGATTTGATCCTCTTAAGCATATTTTCTCCAAAACCAACCTTTTTGGACACTTAGCTAAGTGGGTTATGATGTTGACTAAGTTTGACCTTAAGTTTGTCTCACAAAAGGCAATAAAAGGTCAAGCGTTGATTGACGACTTAGTTGATGATCCTTCACTCTTCTCCCTACCTAATCTAGAATCCTTCCCTGATGAATACATTTTTTCCACTGAGGATGATGAGACTTGGGAATTGTACTTTGATGGTTCAAGTGTCATACATGATCGAGGGCAGGGGTGGTCTTAATCTCTCCTAAAAAGAAGCCTATTCCTTTATCATACCATCTCAATTTCTTATGTACCAACAACATTGCTAAATATGAGGCTCTTATAGCTAGAATTAAAGAAGCCTTGGCATTGAATGTGAAACATCTACATATATATGGAGATTATCAACTAATCATAAGACAAGTGACAAGAGTTTATCAGGATAAGCAAGACAAATTATCACAATATAGAGATCTAGTTATATCCTTTTTGCAAAAAAATGATTCTTATACCATGGAGCCCATTCCTCAAAAACATAATCGATATGATGATGCAATGGCATGTGTTCCCTCTCTTGTGTCTCTAGAGGACCCCTTGGTAGATCTTAAATTCACTATTCACAACCTCACTACCTCGTCTATTGCTGATAATCCTAGTGATGTGGTGTATCATTACATTATAGATTCTGATGAATAGTATTTGCATATCGTGAGATATTTGAGTGAATGTACCTTTCCCGACTCTATGAATAAGAACACTAGGGTTAGGATTCGCAAATTGGCTGCTAGATACATTATCCTTTCTAATGTTCTTTATAGGAGGGGTTATAATGATCTTCTCCTTAGATGCCTAAACTAGGATGAAATCCCTATTGCTCTTGAGGAAGCACATTTAGGTGCTTGTGGGGGGCATTTTGGGGGTAGATCCTTGGTTCAAAGATTGCTTCGAATGGGATATTATTGGTAGACCATGGAAAAGGATTCCTTTGCATTTGTTAAGAAATGTCATCAATTCCAACAACATAACAATTTGATCCATGCCCCCACCCAAGAACTTTGATCTCAAGTGGCATCTTGGCCCTTTTCTACATGGGGTTTGGATCTCATTGGTAAAATATATCCCCCTTCATCTCAAGGACATACCTTCATTATAACTGCAACTGATTACTTTATGAAGTGGGTAGAAGTTGATCCTCTTCGATCCACTACCACTGAAGTAATTTGTCAATTCATTTTGGAAAACATTATTTCCAATTCAGGATACATTCTGCCTTAGTTTCAAATAATGGAACGTCATTCAAAAATAAGGATGCGAAGAAGTTTCTTGAGAAATATAATTTTCAACATAAATTTTCTACACCTTATTATCCTCAATCAAATGGTCAAGCTGAATCTTCTAATAGGATAATTTAACGAATTCTTCAAAGAGCATAAACAAGCATGGTAAAGATTGACATACTCAATTGACCTATGCTCTTTGGGCCTATCACATGAGTGTACGTGTTGCTACGGGTTGTACTCCTTATAATCTTGTTTATGGTGATGATGCCATTCTACCTTTGGAGTTAGAGATTCCTTCTGTTAAGAGTTTCTCTTAGGGGTATAGTGGATGATGATTCCTATAGAGAAAATACTTGGACAACTTGAGATGCTAGATGAACGACGTATAAATGCCCATGAGCATATTCAAGCATATCATAAAACTTTTCAACGAAGCTACAATGATAAGGTTATTCAATGTTCCTTATCAGTAGGTGATTTATTCCTTTACGATAATTAGCATAACGTGAATGCCTTACCTGAGGAGAAAGGAAAATTCAGCCCTAATTGGCTTGGACCATACATTGTTGTCAAATTCTATGGATAAGGTTCTTACAAGAAGGTATGCCTCTCAAGGAACCCATAAATGCTATGCACCTTCGTAGATACTATGCCTTGCTCTCTCTCTCTCTCTCTCTCTCTCTCTCTCTCTCTCTCTTTGTATCTTTTCTTTCTTCAAAATTGGGTAATATGTTAGCATGTCTTCATTAAAGTATGTAGGATCAAATGATGTTATATTGTTTGGTCTACATTACTTCATTCTTAACAAACATGTTTCATTACTTTATTATTTGTCTCAGATTCTTTTATGTAAATTGTAATAGACTTACATTTCATATGTGCTAGCATGTTACAAAATTTCTTATGTGTTAAGTAGAATTATATCATGTTGCTTTTGATTAGAGTTAATTAAATCACATTAGTCATATAGTTCTTAAGCTTAATACATTCTTATTTTAATAATTAGTTATTTAATTAAATCACTCATGTATCAATTTAATCATGAAGCATTGAGAAATCAATCACATGAAAATTAAATTAGACATACATGTTCATCACTACATATGTTACTCCTAATCTAAGCAATACATATATTGTTTAAGCATTAAAATAACATGCTTGATATAACATGAGCATACATAGATATATATCCATGAGTATCATAATATATACATAAATATAGCAAGATCATCTCCTATCCTTGGGACTAGTAGCTCGAGGATGGTGGCTAGATTCCCCCTCTTGATCTGTTCATGGGCGTGTTTCGTGACATGGACCACAAGTGGCTCTGTGAGGAGCTCCTGTGATCCCTCTCCATCATAATCCTATGGTATGTGGCTCCCTCTGTCTGTGACACTACCAGGTCACACTCTATCTATCATAATCTCTCTTATAGGACTTCCATCTCCATCTGAATAAGGGAGAAAATGTCCTTATTTCATCTTGTACTCCTCTGGGATCTGTGCACTATCTATGAAGAACTAGGAATGTGTGTAGTCACGACGAGGTCTATCACTGCATTCTAAATAAGAGAACACCACTCCCAGATGGTAGCTACAAGAAAGAGATAAATTTTCATTAGTAATATTCTATATTATCAAATCTAAACAAGTAAGATACATAAATTAATCAATAACAAGGCACCTTACCTAGATCTCCCTCTCACTAGTAGGGATCATGAAAAGAGACCACCTAAGACTAAGACATGCTAGGCTCTCCATGCTTGTACTTTCTCTGTATAGTGAGTGTGGGCTGATGGGGACTAGGATCATGACCCCTTATAGGGTCCTTCTCCACCTGTAATGGGAGGCTTGGTGGATATAGGGCTATGGTTTCCTCCCCGGAATGATGAAGAACTACAACTGACTCATCCTCCTCCTCAATCTCCTCCCCCTACTTATCCTCTTCCTTGTCCTCATCCTCATCCTCATCCTCATTGTTCTCCTCCTCATCATCCTCCTCGTCATCATCCTCATCATCATCCTCATCGTCATCATCCTCCTCATCATCCTCGTCATTGTCCTCCTCCTCGTTGTCATCCTCCTCATCATTGTCATCCTCCTCATTGTCATTCTCCTCATCATCCTCCTCTCCATCCTCCTAATTGTCCTCCTCTCCATCCTCCTCATCATATCCATCCTGATCTAGCTCTCTGGTGTCAAGATCATCTATGTCTCCGCCTGCCTCCTACTCTCCTGTGTCATCAGCTTGATCATTTGAGCCCTCCTCGGATGCATCAGATTCCTCTCTATCACCTATATATCTCCATGGTCCGAGGTTCCCTCTAGGGAAGTCTGCTGAAAAGATGGCTCTAGGGTATGCCCTGCCCCACCATGTGATGTACCATCGGTGCACGCCCACATCATCTCTATAGTCTGTCAAAATATCTTGATTTGACCCGTCCGAATCTGTGATGTCAATCTCATCACTAGTAGGCCTAGGAATGGCTCCTTGCCTTTGCATCACATGTGAGTGTCAGATGTACATAGAAACATTAGTAGGAACACACTTATTGAACCCAAACCTCTACCAAACTCGGTCAAAGTAGAAGGGAATGACTACGTGGCTGTACCTCCCCTCTAGTAGACGGTTCCTCTACATGGTGAACAACTGCCTGTGTATCCTTGCTCACATGTCCATCATAAGGTAGGGTCTCCATATGACTCCACCCGTTGTCAGTCTATCTAATCTCAACCTCTAATATAAAATATTTCCGAATCACCACTCGCAGGTAAGTGGATAAGAAAATACCCTAGGCTTCTCTAGGATAGTCTATAGGGACTCCAATAGGCCTAGTGTAGGTAATATGCTCAAATATCCACACCTATAGTAGTGTACATGTCATCAGGCTACATCCCTACCCAAATACATACTCCCCAAGGTCATGATAGAGATGTGCAAGCATGCTTTGATCCCAAGAGTATACCCTCCTATGTCTCTCCATCACCCAAATAGTGTAGATGAGTCCTCCATGCATGTGTGTGTCATGCCCATTAGGGCACACGTCTAATGCAAGGGTCACAATCATGAGTCACCTCACTAATGGAACCTCATGAGTAGGGTGTAGGAGCTAGTTGACCATGATGTGACCCCTTGTCTCATTGAGCATCACTCTCCCCACAACATACACCTTCTCTCTCCTATAATCCTCCTCAGTATGGTCAGATTGATATCTCATGATCTCCCCCTTGATGGGAAGGTGCAAAATGTGGTATACATCTTCAAGGATGACCGTCATCGCCCCCACAAGTAACAAGAACATTGAGGTGTTTTCATCCCACCTCTCCATCAATACCATCAACATCACAAAATGGAATTTAATGGCCGACATAGTCATCACATACCACAAGCCCACTGTATGTAGCAACTCCCTCTCCCCCGTTGTCAGCCTTGGGATCTGCTTCCGAAGGCTCTAGAAGGTGATCCTGATAGTATGCTCATGGATGTATGGAAGTATTTGCAAAAAGTGAAACATCCTATCATCTAATCAAAGAAATCATTCTATCTATTCTAACATTTAATCACCTGATCCCGTGTCACCACTCATCACCCCAGAGAGGGACCAAGGTGCCGAGGTGTGACCAGGGCACCCTAGGACCCCAAGGTGCCTAAAGAGGTGGCATGGACCTGGTCTCGATAATGACATCACCATCCCTAAATCAGTGAAAGCATGAAAATTTCAAAAGAGAGTCAATGAAAGGTCAACTCACCTCGTTGATTGGTCAACCAATGAGTACGAACTGGCACAGGATCTCCATCTTCGTAGGTCACTTAGGTTGTCATTAAGGCATAGTGGATAATATGTGGGCTCCTTTGTAGTGAATAGTGCCAAAAAGTTAAAAAGTGACAAATGAAGTTGTCACTTTCATATTTATGTATTATGAATATTTTCACTTTATGATTTTAAGTTAAAACCCTAATTTCTACACTTTTTTTTCAATCTATCATATCTTGAGCTAGGAACCTCTGATTCTCACATCATCCATGGCATTGGAATCATGAATTCTCCCTCTCAGTCCGCATTAGTTCCATAACATTCTTGGATGAGTAATCAAGCCTTATTGTGAACTTTCTTTGTCAATATCTTTATCACAATTCATTGTGGTAAACATGATACCCTGTTTCACCTCACTAATAAGCAAGCCAAAAAAGTGGGGTCCATATAACTAGCTGCAAATTTCATCACCTTCCTTAGTATGCATTAGGTGATTTTGTGATCTAACATGTGGTTTTGTAGGGTATGGATCCTAACTGTGTACTGCAGATACTGATGGGGGCTTCGTCCGACAACTTTTATGTACTTTAGCTTGTATATGCAGGTAGTGTCATATGACCGCTAAAGTGGGGGCTAAATGTAGTGTCGTAAATTGTACACCCTTTCTATGGTGGTACAATTTCACACTTAAGTTAGCACCCACCTTAGTGTGTCTTTCATCTTGCATTTCTATTTTCTCTTTAAGCATTTAATTAATTAATTTAATTAAATCTAAAGTCATGTTTCATCACTTTACATGTTATAAAGTTGGGCCCTTTACCTTAAGTGTGCTCCTTTCTATTTTATTCCTCTAATGAATCATTTAATCATAAACCCTAATTATGTCCTATTTTGATCTTTTAGGCCTGACTTTGCATATCAAAACATCTTGAAATCAACTATAACTCTGGGATTCACTCTAATATTATCATATCTAACGATCCTGAAAAATTTGGTGAAAAGTTGGATGGACCGTGGTGGGAATGCACATGGTCCTTAGCTTTTTTCCCAAAATTTTGGGAGCGTAATCCTATGATATAATGATTCTTAACCCCAAAATATCGGTGGGAAATTCAAATCCTAGGTCGGCCTAAACATGAAATTAAGATCTAGGGTTTCATACTTAAGAGCTCTCTTTCTTCATTTGAAGGGGTCTTTGGCTAAGAATCTAAGAGAAGGTTTTTGGAGCATAAGAGACTTCTTTGCAGTGAAAGAGTAGATCCTTGAAGTTTTCAACAACATTCAACATTCATCTACCAAATATTCATCAAGCAACATTTCATCAATTAGGGGATTTTGAAGATGTATTAGACAATAGGAGATCACCGACTGATGATTGGCTTGTAACTCTCCCTTGGGGCTGGGTATGGTTTCATGTTATTTTCATGTCTTTGCATTAGCTTCATTTTGATTCATATTTAGGCTTTAGATCACTTTTCATCATGGATTTGGATCATTTACTCTGTCAATTATAAGCAATTAGGAATTACTCTTTAGGGTTGCTCTAGATTGTTTGCTTTCATTTTAGGATCTTGCATGTACATAAGATTCTTGCACACATATTTTAAGTACATTATCAGCTATTTGTGGAGGTGGAAATCACCAACATAGGGGTTTGAAGAAGACAAAACCCCATATAGCCACCCAAACCCTATTTTACAAATTCAGATATAGGTTCATATCTGAGCGTCGCTGGAAGTTTCAGGACCGAAAGAGAACACAAAGACAATTTTTGGGAGTAGATCTTAGAAAAAACCCTAAGGATAGGGGCATGGCACCCTAGTCCTACCCAGGATAGTGGTGTGGTGTCATGGTCCCGCCCTCTGTCAGCAGGATTTGGCAGAACATTGTCTTGTAGGCTTAAGAACCCATCTTGTCAGTTGTAGCTTCAGACTTGCAGAATCAGGATAGTGGCGTGTTCCACTGGTCCTGAACATTTTTTCTCAGATTTTAGACACATGTGCACTTCTGATTTTGCCTTCTGATATGTACTTTTCAGTAGTATATCAGTTGTCCTTTGATTTTGCATTCTCAGATTAGGGTTTGCTTGCTTACTTGCATCCTAGGGTAGATTGCATTCTTGAATCATTCTCCCTCCCATTTGCAGCAAGGGAATAGAAACCCTAAGAGGTGATCCTTGACTCTCTCTTCCATAAAAGAACTAGCCCAAAGTGTGTCACTTCTCTAGGCTCTTTCATATTCCATGTGTATGAGAGTGGGATTGGGTTTTTAATGCTTAGTCTCACTTTTTCCCCTACACAATCAGTAGGGTATGGCCTTGAGCATTCAACCAAGTGGGGGGGTAAAAAAAGAGCATGCCTAGGGTAATAATGCATAATCAAACATGTTGGAATTGACAGTTCACACCCAGGATGAGAAGAACAAGAAATTCACTTCGTGGCAACTTTTCATTGAATGAAATTGACGATTTTTTTATCAACTAAAAAAACACTACCCTTCGAAAACCACTTTGAATCTTGAAAATATGACACAAAATTTTGTAAGCTTCCCCCACATGACCCTGTAGGTTCAAATAGATCATTCACAAGTGCCACGATTTCGGAGATACGACTTGTCAAAGCTTGACAAATTTTCACTCTTAGGGCACTCAAGGGATGACGGTGGTAGGGTATGGCCCCGAGCATTCGAACTGAGTGGGGGAGAAAAACAAGAGCATGCCTAGGGTAAGAATGCCTAATCGGTTTTTTTGGGACCGATGGTTCATACCCATGATGAGAAAAACGAGAAATTTTCTCTGTGGCAACTTTTCATTGAATGAAATTGATGATTTTTTCATCAACTAAAAAAAAATGGTCCTACGAAAACCACTTCGAATATTGAAAATTTGAGATAGGATTTTGTAGGAAGCCCTCACGTGACCTTGTAGGTTCAAATGGATCATTCTCAAGTGCCATGGTTTCTAAGATATGACCTGCCAAATTTTAACAATTTTTTTGCACTTAGGGTGCTCAAGGGACGACATTGGTAGGGTATGGTCCTGAGTGTTCGACCAAGTGGGGGGGGGGGAAAGAGCATGCCTAGGGTAAGAATTCCTAAGTAGATGTGTTGGGACTAATGGTTCGCGCCCATGACAAGCACAACAAGAAATTTGATTTGTGGTAACTTTTCATTGAATGAAACTGAAGATTTTTTCATCAACTGAAAAAATGCTGCCCTATGAAAATTGCTTTGAATATTGAAAATATGAGAGAAATTTTTTTAGGAAGCCCTTACATGACCCTGTAGGTTCAAACCAGTCATTCACAAGTGCCACGGTCTCTGAGATACAACTTGTCAAAATTGGACAATTTTTCAGACTTAGGGCGGTCAAGGGATGACGTCGGTAGGGTATGTTGGCATTTTTTATGATTATGTTGTGATTGTCATTGATGGACACACACTTGCATTGAGATCACTTTTGTATGTATAAGTTAAAGCTCAACCAGTACTTGTTCCAACTGGTATGATGCATTATAGTCCTTAGACTATTGGTGTTTTGTAGAAAGTGTTTACCGATCTGAAGCGGTATGCTGACCCCAAGCAGTTCGAGGATCTCAAGTGATACAAAGGATCAAAGCGATAGAACACATATTTCCCAGTCTTCATTTTGTCAAACTGGCAACCAGTATTTTGCTTAAACCGGTATTTTGTTTGAACCGGTAATACTCTATAATGAGTTACCAATCGACATTTTGTGATGAGTTACCATCCACCGATTGTTTGACAGTGCTGACACTTCAATGGTGCTTTTTGTGTTGTGTTATCAGATATGTCTAGATGCATTGAACTTAGGAAATTGTATTGTAATCCTATTGGACCGACATGAAATTAGATTCCTTTAAAAGGACATCATGTCTAGGGTTTTAGATTGTTGCTAGGGTTGAAGGTGGTTAATGAGTTAGAGAGTATGAATGAGCAGAAGACTGAAGTAATGCTCAAATGCATTAGGAACGTGCTATCAAGGATCTAACCAAGCAATCTATGCTATTAGCTAGATCACTCACTTGTTGATTACTCACATCTTCGACAAGTCTGAAGCCCTTAACTGGGTAGGCCCAAAAGCCTTTTGTAAATCCTCTAACAAGGTGGTTCACATCTATGGATCTAAAATCCTCTAGCAAGGTAGTCTTTAATCGGACTTATCTCCTAACAGAGATTGAGATTCCTAATAGGATCTGTTCTGGTAAAGAACATTGTATGACCTTAACCGGTCTGGTTCCTATTCTGCAGATAGTTACTTGTGAGTTCCATCTCACCGTGGTTTTTTTCATTTGGGTTTCCACATCAAAATCTCTTGTGTTATGGTGTTTGTGCTTCTGTGGGTGAATGAATTATTTGCTATTTTGTTTGCATGTGTGCTAACTAGTTTTTTTGCTAAACTATTTTATCGATTTACTATTAGTCTAGCAAAGTGTTTAATTACAAAGATCTTTGGTATACTAATTCACCCACCCTCTTAGTATTCATCAATTGGCATTAGAGCCTACCTTTCTATAAGTTTAACCACTTGGAAAGAGATATGGGGGAATACACATTGAGGGAACTTACTCATCGGCTCACTTAGTCAGAGCAAGCTTATGATGATCTTATGGTCAAATATATGGCCTCTCAAGCAAAAAGGAGAGAGCATGCTGAAAAGCTGATGGAGCTATCTAAAAATAGTTCTTTTGATGAAGTGGACATGGAAGCCCTAATCCAAGAAGTAGAAAAGCTGAATGAATCCAATTCCAACCTAAGAAAGGAGTTGGAAGGACTGACTATCTGCATGTGCCAAGAGCTTGAGAACTGGAGGAAAGATGAAGTTCTGATAAAAGACAAAGATCATGAAATCTCCAAGCTGAAGTAAGAGATCAGTGCCCTAACTACTCAACTCCATGCGAGCAAAGTGGAAAAGGAAGACATGCAAGGAGAATTGAACATTGCCATCTCTGAAAATGAAAACCTGATGGAAACAAATGCTGCTATTTCCAAAGAACTCTCTAAGTCAAAGGAAATACTTGCTAAGTTCAACAAGAGTTCTGTTAAGCTAAAGAAAAAGCTTGAATCTGCCAAACCTATCAAGAATACTGATGGACTTGGTTATTCTGGTCATGAGGAAGGTGAGACCTCTGGTACAAATGCTAGAACATCAAAGAAACAATCGACATCAAAGGATAAAGGTAAGCAAAAGTTTAAACCTATTTGCTTTAACTGTCTTAAAGAAGGACATACTGCAAATGTGTGTAGGAGTAAGGCTTACAATAATTTTCCTTAATTTCTAAATGATAAGCCTAGATCCTATAGATTCAATGGCAACTGTTATGCATGCAACAAGTTTGGGCATAGAGCATCTGAATGCAAGTCTGTTATGAACAACGCTAGAAGATATCCTCAGAGGACTCAAGGAGTTGGTCCTGAACCTTTTGTGAACTAGAATCACAACCGGTTTAATGTCTTCAATCATCAGCCAAGAAGCGGTGGCTATCAAGAGGCAACCGGATGGAGAGAAAACTGTTTGATTTGTCATGATCATGGTCACATTGCTGCAACATGCAGGAGGAAGAACAACGACATGAATAATGGACCTTGGAGAGCACCTAGAATGGTCTGCTATCATTGCAACAAATCGGGTCACATTGCTAGATTCTGCAGAACAAGAAAGAACATATCGGATGACATACCGGTCACTCCGGAAGGAAGTATTGATATTGACATTGTTCAAGTGGATATGAACAAAACCTAGAAGAAGAAACCAACAGTCCTACAAGAAGAACTAGTTTTTGCACCTAGTGTGGAAATATCAGAACTGGCAAACTAAGCATCATAAAAGCTTAGGGGGAGCAAACAGTGAAATGTTTCGAACCCCTAGTTTACACTGGTAAAAGACCTTAACTGATATGTGAAACCTGTCATTTGGTGGAAGACCAGAAATGGAAAAAGGCAAATTAGGGTTTATGCCCTAATGGTGGAGCATTTATTATGGTAGGTGAGGAATATGCTTAAAAGGAATTTTCAAATCATTTCTCACTATCATTTTTTGAGCGAAGAAGGTTTTCAAGTGCAGAGCGATGAAAAAGTGATTTGTGCTGCGATTCAAAGAAATTTAGAAACCTTGAAGGAGATTCAGAGGAAAATTACAAACGGTCAAGAGAAGAATGCAAAGTGGTGATTCTGCAACCAACGAAGTGTCACTAATAGATTTGGGGTCAAATTCTGATGGAGGTTTCCAACGGACAAGGAGCATTGTGTGAAAATTTGATTTTTTTTAAAAAAAATGCCCATGTTCATTAGAATTCCGATGACCTTGGGCATTTAATTAAAAAAATAAAACACAACGCATTTTCATTTTGAAAGCAAGTGGCGACCGTCTTGCCTCCCTGCCCCCCCCGCCTTGCCGGAGCGATCTTTGCACAAGCAAGGTAAGGTTTTTTTTGCAATCAAAGGAACTCTTTGTTTTTCAATGAAGGGCGACTAATTTTTTTTTTCAATCAAGGGCAACTGGTTTTTTTTTGCGAATTAATCCATTTTGTGCATATCCTGCGATCTTAAATTTCCATGAAATGACATCTCTTTGAGGTATTCCATCATACAGTTCACATGTCATGTGTATGCTACCCCATTTTGTGATTTTTGTTATTGGAGCATTTGCAACTAATTTTTGACAAAAAACCCCCTTCGATTATGCTTTGATGGATGTCCATACCTTGTTCCAAAGCTCCTATTTTGGCACATACAGGGACGATGCTGGCAAATGTTGCATTGAGATAAACATGACTGTATTTCATGAGGATTTGAATTCAAAGCATTGGCACTATCACTTATGGCTATATTAGTTTTTTAAGACACTTTCATAGTGCACTTCATCTGTCCTAATAATGGACTATCATGAGATTCTTAAGAATGGAAATACTCCAAACATTCATTCCCTCTATATTGTCATTGTGGTTTTCAATCATTGCGACTGCATTCTTGTAGCATCCTAAAATTGCGACACTTGCAATTTTGACTGCATTTCGATCTTCACGATGGCGACGCAACACGCAACCTGAATGGAGACCCCGAAACCTGATTATGACACTGAAAACTGCATTTTCTTGCACCCTGGCCTGAACCTCCTTTGCACCCTGCTGTCCCGGGAGGTGGGACCAGAGCGCCCAGCGCCCTGGTCCCCCAGGACCATGGCGCCCAACGCCCTAGTCCCTGGGTCCTATTTTGGGCCCGGTCTCTTTTGGACTTCGGGTCTTTATGTTTGCAAATTGGAAAATTATCTTTCCTGGTCGGCCTAAGGTCGGGAAAATCAGTCTATCAGCCCTAAATGAGAAGTATATAAACTACATTTTCCTCTCCCATTTGGGTAAGAAGGACATATGTGTACAAGCGTGGAAAATATACTCAAACATTCAAGCATTCAAGCACTCAAGCATTCATTCCAAGTCTCCATTCAAGGCTAAGTGTTGCATTCAAGTCAAGGATTCAACCATTGAAGAGGAGATCACATACTACATGCTACAACATACAACATACAACATCTATACCTTCGCACATAAGGATACAAACATCCTTACAACAAGGTATTAGTACTTGTTTTACATTACAGACATTTACATTTACAGCACTTGCTCATTTCTTGGTTAATTCCAAAACCGGGGTTTGACCTAAAGGCAAACCCCTAATCCCTAACCCCCCAATCGTCTTCGCTTTTCTGTGTGTAGGTTGCAGGTACGCGACTGAAATTGAAGATCTGGAATCCTTGTGCAGAGACGAACAGATCCCCCTTCGTTTCGTGGATTTTTCGGAGGACCATGGCGCCGTGTGCCATCGTCCTGACAACTTTTGCTAAAATTTGCAGGACAGCGCCGTATCGACATTTTACTGCTAATTCCAGGTCCGCAGCTTCATCCTATATCCCTATCTCAGTTTATAAAGTGAATCTTTGTCACTTTCTATGCATTCCTAGCCTAATTCTCCTATGCACATTCTTTACAAAAGAGGGTAGCCTTGCTGTCTTAACCCTTGAAATGCATTTAGCATCCAATCTTGCATTGTGTGGGATTGGATCTTGTGGGTTTCAACCCCTCTTTTGAATGTAAAGTCCCTCCTAAGTGAAAACCATCAACCCTAGAGAGACTCTCCCTTCTCTCTCCTCGGAGTTGGAAGAGGGGAGAGCAACTAGGGTTCGATCGCGATTTTCCGCTTTACATTTTGGTGAACCCGACGTGAACATCCTTTTTGATTATTCATAAGTTAGATCTGAAAATTGGATTCCTTGATTACATTTCCATGTTTGATCTTTGGCAAAATTTTAGAGGTTAATTGCATAAAAACCCTAAATTTTCTTTTTAAGTAATTAAACTTGTGAAATGTTTAATTATTAATGCTTGTTTCAGATCTACCCTTCTATTACAAATTATCAATTCATATTTGTGCTTTAATTTTGAAAATTAAGTGGTTAAGTGTCAAAACCCTAATTTTTGAAACCCTCTTGATTCAACCTTTGTCCGACAATTTCACTGATCAAAACATCTCCAAATCAGCTGTAACTTTGGATTCCGCAATAAAATCACAATATCTTTCATCCCTAAAAATTTGGAAAAAAGTTGCGAGGACCGTGTGCACTCCGAGCGCCATCGTCCCCGACATTTTTTCCGAAATTTCGGGAGCAAGATCTTACTGTATTTTCTTGCTAAAATCCAGAATTTTGGCTGATTTTATCAAATCTAACACTTTCAAAATTACAGTCAAAGTTGGTCTTGTGATTTCTTGGATTAAGGCTTCTAAACATTCAAAAATCATTGAAATTGAAATTTGTGTCAAAATTGTGTTTCTTACAGTCCTAAATCTGAAAAGTGTGTTAACATTCATTCGAAATTTCAGTGCTTTATTCAAATTCTTACAATTTGTGACTTTTGAAATTAAGTGCTTAATTACAACAACTTTAATTTCCACTTTCAAAATTGAATTTTGCATGAAATTGAGTCAATTTTTAAATTTCAAAATTTGCATTGCTTTTGACATTCCCTCTAAAATCATAACATTCAAAATTTTAGTTTCGCTCTCTTTTTCAAAAGTCAAAATTTGCATTTTTCGACAATCTTGGTAGGGTTCAATTTTGAGATTGCAACTTTAATTTGGCCTATCTATAGATCGTAAAACCACTCAATTTTTTCAGATTAGCTTTAAAATCATCATAACTTTCATCCCTGCAAATTTCGAAAAAAGTTGCTCGGACTGTGTGCACTCTGAAGCGCCACGGTCCCTGACATTTTTTCCGAAATTTCGGGAGACTGTCGTGATTGCATTTAACAGCTTAAATGCAGAAGATTGGCTGATTTTACTGAAAATTGCTACCTCTAAATTCAAAATCTTCTCTCTCTCTCTAGTGCATGAGTTTTACAACAATAAGCCCTACTTACACTATTCCTGTTAGACGAAGCCGTAGAATTAAGTCTTTTCGAGGTTTAACTACTGAGGAGATGGAACCTAATTTGAATAGCCTTTTTAACAAGGACATGGGTAATTCCTCTAATCCTCCTAATGATGAAGAAGCTCTCCATGAGGTTTTTGAAGAACAACTTTCGAAATTGGATAACCAATTTGATGATTTTCACCAATGGATGTCTCATGAGTATCCCAATAGTCAAGCTCTTCCTTTAATTGAGGGTCTAAAATGTATGCTTCAAAGTGATAAGAATGGAATTGATATTTTGCGTGGTATTGCACACATTGTGGATTCGAATGTGATGCCTATGTAGAGTTGTGCTGAAAATTTGGGTTATACACAACCTCCTACTCAAGTCAATCATTCTATTCCTTTGACAACTTCTATTGCTAGCATACCTACCTTTACATCAAACATAATGACTACTTCTATACAAGACATTCCTCCTATGATCACTAGTCATGGGGGCAACCCTTCTTCTTCAATTAACCCTCTTCCTTCATTCAACCCGATTTCTTCATTCGTTCCTTCAATGAGTGTTCCTATTACATCTTCACAAATGAACATGACGCAAGGGGGCAATTCATTTAACCATTCTATTCCTCCTTGTAGTGTTCCTCCTATCCAATCATCCCCTATGACTGACTATCATAGAGTCCCACCACCTTACTCTTTACCTTCTTTCAATAACATAACACCTCCATCCCAATCTAACACATCTAATATGAATTCTTCGACTGAAGCGACCATTAACAATCTTGCACAAACTGTCTCTTCTTTACAACAACAAATTGCCTCTATGAATCAATCTAAGTTTAGTGTGCCCACATTTGATGTTGCGAGCCCACTTTCTCTTGACATTGTTCGAGCTATCCCTCCTAAACATGTTGAAATCCCGCATTTGGAGCTTTATAATGGTAAAGGTGATCCTCTAACACATGTTAAGACTTTTCAAACAATTTGTACTGATTTTGCTTATGACCAAAGGTTGCTTGCAAAACTGTTTACTAGAACATTAAGAGACAAAGCCCTACAATGGTATTGCTCGTTGCCTTCTTATTCTATTACTTCTTTCGAACAACTTGCAAATGCTTTCATTCAACAATTTCAAAACAATATAAGTCCTAAAGTTACTTTGATTGATTTAATGCATTGTAAACAAGGTGTTAAAGAAAAAGTGACTAATTTCATTGGTAGATATAAGCATTTGTTTGCTCAAATTTCTTTTCCGGTGCCTGACAATGATATTCAAAGAATCTTTATTTCTAATTTACAAAAAGATATTCGAGACAAACTTCTGTTTTCTGAGTTTACTTCTTTCCAACAGTTGTGTGCAACTCTTCACAATTATCAACTGACTGTGAGTCAAATGGAACAATCACATCCTATGGCTCCGAGTGATAAGGGTGATAGCAGTCAACAACCATTTGGGAAGTTTAAACCGAACAGAGATTCCATCAAATTCAATGAAAACATCATCAACAACAATGTGAATGCAGCATCAGGTGTGCCTCCTATTTCTAAATTTTTCAAGAAAGAAAGAAAGTATACTCCTTTGAATGAATCATTGCATAGTATTATGAATAAGTTATTGGAACAAAATGTGCTTAATCTTCCTCCTATAAGGCAAATTGATCCTGCAAAGATTACTTCACCTTATTTTGATAACAAATCTTTTTGTCAATTTCATCGTCAACCTGGGCATGATACTGAAAAATGTTTTTCTTTAAAGGGTAAAATTCAAGATTTGATTGATAATAATACTATCTCTGTTTCCGGAGTGAATGATAAAGGCAATACATCTGTAGCTCCTCCTAATCAAAATCTTCAGATTTTTATTGATCCATTACCTTCTCATACCTCTAATGCGATTGAGGCTAATGATTCCTCTCTCTCATCTGATGGTCTTGTGTCTATGACTCCGAATGTGATTAACTTTGTAGAGCAGCAAGAAAACCCTAAAGAACCTTCCATCACATTTGATTCTAGTGAAACCATTAGGGCACCTAATGGTCCTTTATACATAGTTGCAAAACTCAAGAATACACCTTGCCGTGGAGTGCTTATTGATCCTTCGTGCATGGTTAATGTTATTACTGAAGAATTTCTTTTTACTTTGCAATTGAATCAAGTGATATATGAAAAAACAGATGTGATTGTGAAACTGTTTGATGCATTTTCTTCTCCTGCAATTGGTTCTATTACATTGCCTATTGAGGTCCATAACAAATCCCTTGATGTGAACTTTGCTATTATTCCATCTTCTGAACAATTTCGTGTGAAGCTTGGCTATCCTTGGCTATCTTCCATGAAAGCTATTGATTCTCCTATTCACAAGTGTTTGAAATTTCCCCATAATGGTGAAATTGTTACTGTCAATCATAGTCTCTTTAAACCAGCTGAAAGAACTTCTAGCGTTCCTATTGATTACTTTTGGCCTAAACAATTCCAATCTCTTCCTCCACGAAGTGATCATCTTTTCAAATCTTATCAGAAGTGGAAAACAGATATGATCCTATCTCTAAGTGAACCTAGAACACCTAAACTTGATATTCCTATCATTCTTGAGAAGGAAGTTCTTCCTTTGAAAGATAAAACTAATGTCTTTCCTCAAGAAGATTCCCAACCCATCCCTATGGATGTGACTATGTCTATGCCTAATAAACTTCCTAAAAGTAGACCTATCCCTCCTCGTCATGATGGACTTGGTCTCCTTCCTAAACCAAAAATTCCTCCTTTATATGGAGCAGTTCCTCCTCCTTCCTTTTATAGAGAGAAGAGACCTTCTTCTTCTCCTATTATCCAGCCTAAGAGACCACAACCTAAACACCCAAGTGATAAGGATGAGAACATTCCTCCTCCTCAATCTTCGCAACTTCCTACTAAGACTAGACGAAATCGTTCTGCACGTGAACGCCGACGAAAGCGTCGTCTTAGAGCTCAGGCAGCTGCTTCTCAAACTTTGCAATCTCCAAAAACACCTTCAACAAGCATTATTCCATTTTCTCCTCAGCCGGAAATTGAGCCTAAATCTCCTAAACATAAGATGCATGATGGTTTTGATCCTGTGCGAGTTAAAGATCCTATTTTTATAAATCTTGATGATGATATAGATGAAAATGTTATTCATGATGAAAATGTTACTTCTCTTGCTTCTGATAGTGAATATGAACTTGTTGATATTGATAACCATTTATCTAATGAATTTTCTAAAGCACTTATCCTAGCTCCTAGACAAGAACAACGTGGCTTGGAACATGAACATAGCCCTTGTTTGGATCTTGTGATAGCTCCATTTGCTGTGTTGGATGTTCCTCCTCTAGCGTGTTCCCTGCCTTCCCGAAACATTGATCAGCAAGATCGGGGGGTAGATGACGTGCTAGACTAGTTACATTAGCATAGCAGATTCTCTCCTCCTCTCTTGTGTTACTTCTTCTATATGTTATTCTCATTCTTCTATTTGTTATCCTTAGTGTTGTCTACTTGAGGACGATGCAAAGCATTGAGATCTCTCGATCTCTCTCATGTTGACTCAAAAGACACATGTGTTCCCTTCTTCTAGGTGACCTTCCTTGATTGGGGAATGAAGAACAATTATGCATACATACATATGATATACATGAATTATCATACAGCATACTGACCCCGAGGAAAGCGAAGTCACCTCGTGCTTTGTGTTTTGTGTCTATTATCCTTGGGTTTATCTCACACTTGGGGGCTAAATCCTTGCGATAACGTGCTCCTTTCCCTTTCTCATTTCTTATATGTATCACTACCTTAAAGCAATCACCCCCGGTGAGGCGTGTGCGATCGCTTTAACGTAGGGGGGCATACATCCCGTTCATATCTTTTCAAGATACTTGAAAATTTCTTGACAAATTTAACCTTGCCTTGAAAATTTTTGATATCTTTCTTGCATGACTCATAGTGAGGGAACCTTACTACTGACAGTCATGGTTCTTCCTCATGATCTTCCCTTTTACTTTGTCAATCGAAGTCGTAAGATCCTTAGTCCACTGGGGGCTTGGTGTGTCTTGCCTCCTTGATGTGGTGAAAGTCTTTCAATATTGTTTCCTTGTACTTTACCGGAAGTATGAACATACATACTCCCGCTAAAGTGGGGGCTAAATGTAGCGTCCTAAAATTGTGACACTTGCAATTTCGATTGCATTTCGGTCTTCATGATGGCGATGCAACACACAACCTGAATGGAGACCCTGAAACCTAATTATGACACTGAAAACTGCATTTTCTTGCACCCTGGCCTGAACCTCCTTTGCACCTTGCTGTCCCGGGAGGTGGGACCAAAGCGCCCAGTGCCCTGGTCCCTGGGTCCTATTTTGGGCCTGGTCTCTTTTGGACTTCGGGTCTTTATGTTTGCAAATTGGAAAATTATCTTTCCTGGTCGGCCTAAGGTCGGGAAAATCAGTCTATCAGACCTAAATGACAAGTATATAAACTACATTTTCCTCTCCCATTTGGGTAAGAAGGACATATGTGTACAAGCATGGAAAATATACTCAAACATTCAAGCATTCAAGCATTCAAGCATTCATTCCAAGTCTCCATTCAAGGCTAAGTGTTGCATTCAAGTCAAGGATTCAACCATTGAAGAGGAGATCACATACTACATGCTACAACATACAACATACAACATACAACATCTATACCTTCGCACATAAGGATACAAACATCCTTACAACAAGGTATTAGTACTTGTTTTACATTACAGACATTTACATTTACAGCACTTGCTCATTTCTTGGTTAATTCCAAAACCGAGGTTTGACCTAAAGGCAAACCCCTAATCCCTAACCCCCCAATCGTCTTCGCTTTTCTATGTGTAGGTTGCAGGTACGCGGCTGAAATTGAAGATCTGGAATCCTTGTGCAGAGACGAACAGATCCCCCTTCGTTTCACGGATTTTTCAGAGGACCGTGGCGCCGGGCGCCATCGTCCTAACAACTTTTGCTCAAATTTGCAGGACAGTGCCGTATCGACATTTTACTGCTAATTCCAGGTCCGCAGCTTCATCCTATATCCCTATCTCAGTTTATAAAGTGAATCTTTGTCACTTTCTATGCATTCCTAGCCTAATTCTCCTATGCACATTCTTTACAAAAGAGGGTAGCCTTGCTGTCTTAACCCTTGAAATGCATTTAGCATCCAATCTTGCATTGTGTGGGATTGGATCTTGTGGGTTTCAACCCCTCTTTTGAATGTAAAGTCCCTCCTAAGTGAAAACCATCAACCCTAGAGAGACTCTCCCTTCTCTCTCCTCAGAGTTGGAAGAGGGGAGAGCAACTAGGGTTCGATCAAGATTTTCCACTTTACAATGCTTTTCAAGGATGAAGTAGTGTTCTTTTTTCATTGTTCTATTGTGCTTCTCAAGTTGCACCAACATAGTTTTATTTAATCGCTTTTTTTTTATAGTGATTTCTCCATGGCTTTCACTATCTTTTTCTTGGCACATTCAATTCATTGTCATCTATCACTACTATTTATTGTCCTTTTTACCTTTATTGAGGTTGTTCTCATACATGTCATTCACTTTGTCTATGAGTATATCTCAACCAATTCACTGTTGTAAGTAGAAATAAAAGATTAGTCTCATCTCTTTTACTATTTTAGACCTTCATAGTAATCTTTGCAATATATCATTTCCTTCCAATTATATGGAATAATGATTTTCTTTTTATGGAATGTGATGAAGGCTTGAGTGTGTCTTCTTGAACTCACTTATTATCAGCTCCTCTATGATTACCTTAGATCTTTGTGGCTAAGAATTGTTCTTGATGAACTTATGCTCTTTATTGATTTCTTTTACTACTATTATATTATCCTGAAAAAGGATTGTTCAATGCTCCCTTAGCATACATGTGCTCTCTTTGTATTGATCTAGGGCTACTCATTAATGTATCTATGGATTTCCCTTATTCACTATGTTGTGATAGTCATTTGCAGATTTGGGACTATCATCTTTCATAATTTGATGTCTTTAAGATGTGGGTACATTGCTTGACAAGAAAAGCTCAAGCATTTGTGAAGTTCAAAGAGTTTAAACCCCTTGTTGAATGGTCATCCAGTTGCTCTCTAAATGCAAAATGTTCAAGTAAATGAGAAATTCACTCAAAATGGTTTATCCACAACTAAAAGAAAACAACTAACCACTACATATATGCATCAACAAAATAGTGTTGTATAGAAACCTAATCATGCCTTCATGGATATGTAGATCAATTTCCTACATTTTGGACAAAAGCAATTCACACAATAATATATTTGTTGAACACACCCACCACAAAGATTTGGTTATGCAATAATATATTTGTTGTTAACTTTATCATGGAGGATTTGGTTATGCTTGTTACAATCAAGGTTTGAGCAAACTAATTCTTTAATATACAAATGAAGAGTGTGGTTGGTTGGTGACTAATTACCCTTTTGAACACCATTTACAAGATCATATCTAAATCAAGTGTCTCAAGAATTAAGCTACTACTAAGAAGATAGTTTTCCTAAAGCAAATGGGTTTCTTGGGTGGCTATTTATTGTAGATAACTTAGTTCCTTCATGAGAATCAATCAATTTGGAACATGTATAACTCGCATTTATGACATGTCACTAATGCAATTCCTTAGTACTTGTTTGAGTACTATCTCCTCTATTGTTTTCTATCCACTTTTGTGTCCTTAGAACAAATAATAGATTATTGAGAAGGTGGAAAAGGTGGATTCACCTAAGAGGGAGTGGATTTTCCCAGTAATATGTTAGATTCTCCCAAGGATGGATGGACTATACACTTGAAAGGTAGATGATTAAGGATGATGAGAAGGTGAATTTTCCTTAGAATGATAGGGTTGATTTTCCTAAGAACAAGTAGATTCATGTAAACTAGAGGATACAAATTTGGACAAAATAATGGAAGGAGACTAAAACTAGATAGATTCACTTAAATGGGAGTGTAGTCATCTAAGGATAGGGAAAATTCACCATTTGCGTAAGAAAGATGGATAAGATAAATGATTTATGTGAAATAGATTCACCTAAGAGAAAGTAGATTCACTTAAGGATAGGTGGATTTTCCTAAAGATGAAGGGATAAGACTTAACAAAAAGAGGACTTAGGATGATGACAAGGAGGATTCATTCAAGGATATGGCATATTCACCTAAGGGATAGTGTATTCTCCCAAGAATATGGAAAAATTATTGATTGGTGGAATGATACAAGGGTAGATTCACCTAAATATAGGGTAAATTTAGCTAAAAGGGTACCCATGAGATTGTGGTACTGAGTACCTATCTATGGATGGTGTTTTTGGATACAAGTATGATGAAACCATGCTTGTGTATGATGAAACAAAGCCCAGATCTCTATTATAGGTCCAACATAATCTCTATTATTTGAGACACCATTTTATTAGCATATCCAATTAGGGTAATTTATGGGTTTAATTATGGATCATGTTGTCTATTTCCATGCACTATTGAACTTATTTGGATGTATTGTGATTATTTTAATTTTGAAGTTATAAATAAATTATGTTTGTACCTTAGAAAGGGTAACTCCAATTGATGTTTGGGCAGTTTATTTGAAAACTTATGGTGATTATTGCCCTATGTTATGTAATGGAGTTATTTTTACACTAAGTAATTAACTAGAAAAATGAATTTGTATTATCGTACAAGTATGATGAAACCATGCTTGTGTGTTTACATGTTTGTGCATCCTATTGAGAACCAACCTCGTTGTTGAGGTACTCAATAAATGTGGTGTTAAGTAGAAGAATGGAAAACTCAAGAAGCTATGGTGACATATTGTGGCATTAGTAGGGATTATCTCTATTGACCACACCTTTCAAAGATAGTATCCCCTAGTTCTCCTCATAGAATGGACCATTGGATGGATCATAGTGGTATCCTATCCTACATTTATCTTGATGGCATTGCCAATAGTTGGTATGTGGTTCTTGGTATGGGTTTCCTCTTACCCTATTATCTTATTTATATCTTTGTTCCAACATGTGGAGATTAATTTTTGTCATGCTATGATGTTTTTCATGTTTGCATGTGTTTTGACATTATGCAAATAGATATGATGTCACACCATACTTATGTTTTGATATAGTGTAGGTGATGGTTACATGTTGTTGATGGTAGTGATTTGGGGTCAAAGACACAATTCCACACACACACAAAAATATTTGAAGATGCATTTTATATTATTCCTTCTTAGTGGTGATTAGTGTTGGAAGATTTGCACACATGTAGAGAGGAACTCATGTTAGATACAATAGGTTGTGTTTGATAACATATGAATGTGCCTCATGATGTATACATATAGCTTTGGTGTGTGACATGCATGCACATTTTTCCATAAGACACATTGCTATGTGGCATGTGCCCTATGCATGTCTTCTTTGTGAGGCACGTTGCTATGTGCAATGTGGCCCTAGGTGTGTCTTCTCTATGAGGTGTATTGCCATGATATGTTAAGATTTGTAGTGTGCAGGCCACAAATGCATGCATGAGGGACTATTATTATAGTCATATTTTTTGGGCATGTAGCCTAGGCATGTCTTCTCCATTAGGTACATGGCCATGCCATGTGGGAGTTTTTGTGTTCATGCCACAAATGCACACATGAAGGACTATTATTGGAGTCATCTTGAATCTTCACTCTATTTAGCCACAATTTCTAGTCGTATAGTTATGTAATGTGCACTTTTAAGGATTGTGAAGTTTCCTTCAATTATTGATGATCTCTCATCTTTGTTGCATGGGCCAACAATTTTATTTTATCTTGTTTGAATTAGTTTAATCACTATTGTGAGTTTTCTCTATTGTGTAGTTATTGTGGCTATGTTTGATTTGCTATTGGAATTGAACACATTTATCTGGCTTATTATTGGTACTATTTTTTCTTTCTTTCAATATTTATGATTTTTGGTAGTTTAGTGAAACTCTTTCTATTTTTAAATGTTTCCTTCTTTGTTGTGATATGATTCCTCACCAAGATTGACGTAGATAACCTTGGATGAGTGTATATAAGGAATCAAACATTGGGAAAATTTAAGGATAGGGGTAAGTGTTTGTTGTATGGGTAGCTATGATCCACTTGTACATTCTTAGTGATTATTGATGGCTTTTTCTTGGAGGCTAATCCCATTAAACAAACAATGGGGAAGTCATACATAATCGTATGGATCCTCCCTAATTGTGTGTGGATTCAAGACCATCATTTCATATGGTTCTTGGTTACTTTGTGAGACCATGGCATCCTCTTAGACCAATATGTGAGCCTTGTATTGTTATCCTTGCAATGTGGATGAATAAGTGTATGTTAAGATAAATGCTTTGCATGCCATATAGTTGCATATGAGTTGTTCACATCATCAGATCATGATTTAGAATATGTGAATTCTTTTATCCATGTGAAGTCGAATGATTGATTATGAAAATGTGTTATACATTGAAGCATAATCTGTAAGATGTTCTCTTCAAGAAAAAATATGTATGCTTTCATAGTGAAATGTTGACGAAATGGGGTCCTAGTATAGGAAAGTAAACTACAAACTTATACATTCACCATTTCAAAACATTGTATTGGGGAATAGTCAATTTGGTTCAATTTAATTCCTCTAGGAGAGATCAGCAATATGTATAATTGTTCCATTTTGATGTGATTGGATATGATTAAATATAATTTCATTGAAGATGAAAGAACTAAGTAAAACTATGCAAAACTGACAAGATTAAGCATAAACAGGCAAATAATAAAGCAAAAAGCTAACATAGAGGTACATATTTGGAAATAAGACTCTAAAATGAACCTAATCAATTACCTATAGGGAAAATGAGGTTAGAGATAAGCTACCTATATGGAAAGTGGTTAAACTCTACCTCTAAGTGGCTCATCTTGAGCATTATTGGTATATGGGCATTGATGGCATATTATATCTGGTTCTATCATTTTTGTGGTTGCAAAATTAACAAGGAAAAATAGTATTAGTGGGATCATGATCTCATCAAAATGGTTTTGGCTTTGCATTTATGATAGCACATTGATCACACCTTACAAAAGGTTCCAATCTCATACATAGCATCCCAAAGTAAGGTCAATAATGATGTAACTTAATGCTTAAACTAGAGTTCTGGGTAGTCATATACCGATCATTTCCAGGATTGATGCTTAAACTGGAGTTTTGGGTAGTCATATACCCATAGCATAGGGTAGGGGTGACCTGCAAACAATGCTAGTTCTAGATGCCTGTTTGCTTGGTGTATAACTTGTCAAAATTAGATCAATTGGCTACAGGTCTACCATAAAGTTTCCAACTTATCACCAGTGAAAATACAAGAACCAAGGCTTAGAATACTCAAAAATGTCTCTTAGAAAGTCTGCAATAGGCAAACTTTTAGTAAGAATTTACAGACACAATGCTCAGAAATTCACACAATCAGCTACATTAAATACGTTCTCTATTAAGTTCAATGTTTTAAGATGAAAAAGAAGAGTTAAATGGTTTTGGTTCGATTTGCAATTTTTGTGAAGCTTTTGCACTGAAGTTTCCATAGCCTGATTTTTTTGCCTATGAAGAAAGACCATGTCAGATAATATCAGTGAAGAACAAAATAAGGAGACAATTGCTAGATTATGGTCTAACTTGAAAACAAAAGGTGATGGGAAATGTTATTGTCCCTGCAAAATTTGTAAGGGCTTAAAGACTAGAAGACTTCTAATCAAAACAACTAAGAAACATTATAGGCAGCATGGTCACATTGAAGGGGGACATGATTATCATCCATTGGTAAGTTGTTCATTATAATCTTTTTAACAATTTATATACATTAGAAATCACTTGATAATGAGATCATGATCATGGTTTATTTATGTTGATCATTTTTATATAGATCGAGCACCCCAGGGCACATGATATGGACCAACACAACCCGAAGAATATGGTTTTTGAAGTGGAGGAACATGGAGGTGTGAATATTGAAGGTGAAGATAATGATCCCATGGAACATGATGATCATGCACTAGAAAATGCAATTGAAGATGATGGTACAAATACATTGATCCATGACACATTTAGTACTGGCACAGCTGATCATGATGATTAGGATGACCTTGATGTTCATGATTTACCTCTTCTTGAGAAGGCATATGAGCCCCTTTACAAAGGCTCCCAAACAACTCTTCTCTTTGTTGTATTGTTATTGGTGAACTTGAAGGTTATGAATGGTTTATCCAACATAACAATCTCACGTATGTTAAGGTGTGTCATACATGTCATTATAGTTAATAAATGGTGAATCATGTACCATTAATATTCTTTATATTAACACCTCAAACTTTTTTTTTGTTGTAGATTGATAGGTGATTTTTTCTTACCACCATCAAATATTCTACCTCGCTCATACCGAGAATTATCTACCATTATGAAAGATGTTGGAATGGAGTATTAAACAATAGATGCTTGTCCCAATGATCATATTATGTATCATAAACAACATGAATTTGGAACAGAATGCCCTGAATGTCATATTAGTAGATATTGAACAGATCAAATAACAAAAAAAGTGCCTCGCAAGGTTCTTCATTATATTCCCATTATTCCATGTATGCAACGATTATTCAGGTGCACTAGCTTGGCACAATTTATTGATTAACATGCATGCAATAAAAGTTGAGATGACATTATTCGAATGCTTGTGGATGGTTCAGCATTTATGGACATAGAGGAAAAGTGGCCACACTTTAAAGAAGAACCTCATAATCTCAGGCTTTCATTGGTAGCGGACGGTGTCAATCCATTTGGAGAGTTGAGATCTGTTTACTCGGTGTGGCCTATTTTTGTTATCAACAATAATATTCCTCCATGGATGTCAATAAAGAGGGAGCACATAATGTTGGCAATGATTGTTCCAGGTATTTTATCATTTAATAGTCATCTAAATTTAATTATAAATATTGCAGTAAAATGGTCATAATAATTATGTAATGTTTTTGTTCATTCCACTAGGCAAGTACCAAGTTAAAGATATGAATGTATATATTGAGCCTCTTATCAACGAGTTACTGGAGTTATGGAATGGTGTGACCATGTATGACATCTCTAGACCAATAGGACAAAGACAATTTTAATTCCATGCAATGCTTGTATGGACAATACATGATGCCCCAGGTCTAACACATTTTTGTGGTATGTTATAGTGTTCAAGTTGTGCATGATAATTATAATTATAAAAATTAACAGATTTAATAGAATTATACATTATCTTGTAGGTCTTCAAACAAAGGGAAAATTTGCATGTCCAGTTTGTGGTCCAAAGATGAAATCCCGTCATTCAAAAAGTTTAGGAAAGCAGGTGTTTGATGAGTATAGGCACTTCCTTCACAAAAATCATAAGTACCAGAATACTGAAAAACATCTTTGCAATGGGAAAGAAGAGACTACATCAAAGCCATGAAGAATGACTCCTCACTTATGGAAGTTGGAATATAATAGAATTAATTATCAAGGTAATGTCATTCCATCTAATGGTTTATGTTTGGAATGTGAATTTTTCTATTGTGTTTTGTTTACTGATGATATAATTGATGATACTAAAGGTTGTCAAGGCATGGATGACCACCTTTAAAAGGGACTAAAAAGTTATCCCAGACAATTTAGTAGGTTGCCTTACTATGAGCAGCTACAAATTGTGCATTTGTTTGATACAATACATATTGGAAAGAATATAACAGAGACATTATGGAAAATATTGGATGGAAGGCGTGACAAAGAAAAAATTGTAAAAATTTGTAGTGACATTGTGGAATCCAATCATGCAATGAAAAATGTCATTCAATCAAATAGCAATGGAGATCAGATTAATATGAGTGCCCTTCCTTGGTTATTAATAGAGCAGCAAAGCAATTATATAAAAGAAGTCATACGAAAAATTTGATTTCCCACAGGATTTGCTGCGAACATAAACAATCTCATATCAAAGAAGAGTGAATTTGGGCCATGGATGAAAATGCATGATTGGCATACCTTCATTAAGGTAATTCACGTTCTTGTGTATTTACTATATATTTGTATACTGCGCATGTACTTTTCATTGTATTATGTTAGAAAACAATGAAAAGATCATTTTATAATTGTTGCAGTACGTTCTACCTCTATCTCTCCCAGACCACTTTGACAATAATATCAAGCAAGTCATATATGATCTTGGAAAATACATGAGGTAAGTAGTGATGTTTGTTCAATTTGTTGTATAGATATTATATTTGCCATTTGTTTTACTTGTTATGCAATATATTGTATATTATTTTGTAAAGTCTCATTTATATATTTTTGCATCTTCAATCTCTTTTAGGTGGTTGTCATCTAAAGAAATCCACAAGGAAGATATAAAATATTGGAAGAGAAAAATCCCTCATCTAATGTGTGAAATGCAAAAGTGTCTACCTTCAACTTTTTTCAATGCACAAGAACACTACCTCATACACCAAGTTGAGGAGATCAAATTGTGTGGACCTATACACACTAGGTCAATGTGGATGGTTGAGAGGCACTTGAAATTTTTGAAGGATTTGGTTTGACAAAGAGCACATCCTAAGGGTTATATGGTGGAGGGATATATGGTATACCAAACTATGGTGTAAATTACTAAATATCGTCCTAAGTTTGCAGCAAAAATCCACGTAGCTCGCATTTGGGATCCCAACCCCATTAATAAATTCGAAGGGGAGCACTTGATGGGGAAAGGTAGATTGAAGAAAGTGAGAGGTAATTATAAGATGTTATTGTAGTAAATTAATTCTTCGTCTTCTAAATAAATCATTTGTAAGTGGTCTATTAATTATTTGTACAGTTGGTTGGGAGTGGGATGCGCTACATTTGTATATTGCAAACAATCTTGATTGGATGATGGTGTGGATTGAACGATGTCAACATTATGGTCGCACATTAACATGGGATGGTGTTGCTTCATTGGTTAAAGAAGCTCATCGTAATGGAGATTCCAATGTTACACAAGGGAAATTGATTTAGCATATGGTTTAAGAGATCAACAGGTACGTATAATTTTATTAATCACTCGTATGTTTATCAACTCATGATGCAATAATTTTAATATGTTAGACATATTGTAGGTCAAACACCACAAGGCTATGTGCTGCAATGGTCATAAATTTCGCATCAAACAGTTAGATGACACGAAGAAAACTTGTGATCCTGGGATAACTGTAGTCTTTGTGGTGACCAATATTTCATCTAGAAATGACATACATCCTCAAGAGTCTCAAAATCAATACTATGGCATTTTGGATGATATACTTGAGTGTGACTTTAATTACTTCAAATTAGTTTTGTTCGTCGTCAAATGGTATAGGCTACGACTGAATAAAAATGATCCTGTTATTGAACATGATAATGGACTTACAATGGTTAATACAAGGTCATTTGAACGAGTTGGGGATGAGCTATATGTTCTTCCAAGTCAATGTGAGTAGGTATTTTACTCGGAGGTTCCACATAAACCGGGTTGGTCATTTGTTGTTAGACATGATCCAAGAGGAAGGCCAATAATGTATAATGTGAAGGAAGAAGAAGATACTGAACAAGTAGAAGATGATATAGATGATGATCACGATCGACAGTTAGTTGATGATGTTCCTGATGGAAATGTACATGAAGAAGAAGCTGATGATGATGATGTTGTTGTTGCTGCTGCTGATGATGATGATGGTGATGGTGATGGTGATGGTGATGGTGATGGTGACGGTGATGGTGATGGTGATGATGATGACAAACACAATGACGATGACGATGATGATGACGACGATGATGGTGATGATGATGATGATGATGATCATCATCATCATCATCATCATCATCATCATCATGATGATCATGATGATCATGATGGTCATGATGATGAGTTGGATGAAGAAGAAGATCAATGACATGAATGAAATGTATGAGATGCGATTATTATATTATGTATTTAATATTGATATCTTGATAGAAATTGATTTGACTTATATGGTTACATAAATAATTCATATGTTTTGAATTCTAATGCCATTACTTAATTAATTTATGATGCACCTCTAGCTATGTGATAGATGGTGATTTAAAATACATATGTGATGGATTACATGCTTATGATGATACATGTGACATTTTTTTAACTTTGTGTTTATTAATGGAATGTGGACTACTTATTAGCTATGTGATGGATGGCGATTTATGATACGTATGTGATGGATTACATGTTTATAATGATACATATGTGATTCTTATGATGCTCAATTACATATATGATGATACATATGTGATGCTTATGATGCTTATGATACTGTAGTATTTATTGTTTATCAAATTACAAATGTAATACTTATGATGCTCAATTGTTGGTGCAGGAACCTAAACCCCTTTGACGAGGATCCTGCACAGTCTCATGGATCGATAGGTATAAGTCAATACACCTTATAGAAATAATATATTTTTTAAAAATTACAAGAAAAACAAACTTCCTCAGTTTTTCAAACCTCAACATTAGCAGCAAATCTAATACAGTTATCAACACTTGAGGCCCCAGTTGGACTTACTCAAATTTTAATCTCAACATCAACTTTATGGCCGACTTCATCAATATTACCCTCATTTGCAAAATATCTCTTTCATTACCAACTAACTCTCTCATTTGATGGTGCACAGGTATCACCAAATAGGTATTTGTCAAATGTGTCTTCCTTGAGCGAGGGAAATGCAGGAATAGAACAGGAAAGTGAGACATGTAGTAGATCTCAAATAGGGAGATCAACTAGAGGTCAAAAGATTAGAAGAAAATTCAATAAACGCATGGAATTTTTTCTTGCTCAAGGGGGGTCATGTTCTTATGATGATGAGACCAAAGGCGACATTGAGGTGCCCTTGAGGTACAAACATCTACTGAAACAATGTGTGCCCAAGGAACTTCCTCCAATAAACACTAATTTTTGTGTTAATGAGAGGATCTATCACATAGCACCTTTGTCGTTACATGGTTTGGGCCTATTTTCCATGGACAACATAAAGGTCTGTTACAACAAAGTTGTTGAATTGATGGAGTTTGTTGGACCTTGTTACAATTATTGTAGCTAGGAAATCGGAAATCATCAAAGCAAATATCAATATTAGGCATACCTCAATCACAAAAGCTCAAATGCAATGATCAATCCTAATTACATCCAATAGAGACATGAAAGAAAACATTCAAGATTAAAAACTAAGCAAACCAAATGCAGATCTGAATATCTCCATCATGTGGCTCCATTGTCCTTCTTTCTCCTTCAAATAGCTTTGTTGTGGATCTCACCTACAAGTGCATACACATGAGATGAAAGCAAGTAGACAAGATAGTAGCGCAAGAATACTTGAAGCGTTATTGATTCGAAAAAGTGATTAGTTGGGATTGAAGAAATTCATCCAATTTATAGATAAATTGGAGAAAAGATCAAATTAGCATGAAGAGATTCAAATGGAAATTGCAAATAAAAAATGTCAATTATGACAAATTATGACAAATTTGCACTTTCTATGCAAAATTGATTGACTGATAATTCATGACAAAAATTATGACAACTTTCTATGTCAAAATTGATTGATTGTCAATTATGACAAATTATGACAAATTGAAATGTCATTCCCATGAAATTAGGAGAAAAATAGGAGGAAATTGAATTAGAAATTAGGAAAATTAGAAAATGAGGAAATTAGGAATTAGGAAATTAGAAAATGAGGAAATTAGGAATTAGGAAATTAGAAAATGAGGAAATTAGGAATTTAGTGAATTAATTAATAACTTTTCATTTATTAATTAACTCACAAAGAGGGAATTTAGAAATTGATGAAAAATTAGGAAAAATAAGTGAATTAATTAACAATTTTTCATTCATTAATTAATTCACAAAAAGAGGAGGAATTAATTAGCCAATTAAACAAATATTTAATTGTGACAAGAAGACTTAGGATAAATAAATAAATTATTTAACCTAGAGGGAAAATGCCAAACAAGATTAAATGAATAAATCATAAAACCTTAGAAGATTAGGTCTTGACAAAAGACAATTGATATCGATTCGATTTGATCATGATTTTAACTTGATAAAAGACCAATGTTGACAAACAATTTGATTGATAAATGCGCCAATTGATGAGGAACAATGACTAATTGATCCAAATTGACATGATTGAGAAAGACGACGATCGATGATAAATCAATCACCAAATGACAAAATTGACAAGAGGACAAGGATCGATGACAAAATAGATTGCAAAATGACAAGATTGAAAATGTCAATGATCGATGACAAATCGATCACAAGACGACAAGATTGATGACAAATTGATCAAAAGACAAGGATCGATGACAAATCGATCGCAAGATAATAAGATTGAAAATGACAACGATCGATGACAAATCGATTGCATGATGACAGGATTGATAAGAGGACAAAACCCTAATTAGGATTGATGATGTCCAAAATGATGACAAATGAATACGCACATAGATGCGACAGGATAAGATTGACCGAAATCATGACAAATATTGTTATTGACAAGACCAAATTTGAAAGCAAGAAAAATGAGGAATGTAGAAGAAGGACTCGATGCTCGCAAATGATAAAGACCAAGTGCGTGACATAGAAGAAATGTTAATGTGATGCAAAAACTCTAAAATGAGACAATGCGCCATGTTAAAGTATGACTCCGCAAGCGTTGACCATTTTTAGGTGTCTACATTTTGCCCCTCTTTGAGACAATGCAATTTTAAGCATTGTTTCAAAGAACAATAATGAAAATGCCCCAGACGTTGACAATGAAATACGCATGCCCCCTCGAGGAATTGGCCGGAAACATGCAGAAAAGAGGCCAATTGGTCGATAAAAATGATAGGATCGAACGGACCGACAATCTGAGATCGGATGCACGAAGGACAAACAAAAGAAGACACAAAAGACCACGACCAACATAAGATGGATAGGGTGCACGTCCATCTATGCACTGACAAAGATCTATAAATGAGGCAAAGAGAGTGAAATTTGCTCATTTGCACTAGCCAAAGAGGAGAATTTGTTGCTCTGGAAAAGGACACTTGTAGAGAGATGGCAAACATTCCAATGGCAGATCACCTCAAAGAATGTGTACACACATTTAGACGATCAAACGATGCGGGAGCAGCGGTATGTATCTCAAAAACCCATATTTTCAATTTTAAGAATTTGACTTGCTTGCGGGACATTGTGGGGCCCACAGAAAATGCAGAAAGTGACTCCTGCGCTTGTGTAGGGCAAATTTTGTGCTTGTGTAATGTCTTCTACACTTGTGTAAGGGGACACAAGTGCAGGTTATGTGACACAAGCGTAGGACTCATCACACAGGCGCAATTGTTCTGTGTAAACCCTAATTTGGTCAAAAAACATCGTGCAAATGATCCGAAAAGGGGGGATAAGAAGAGGATAGGTCAAAATAGATGAAAAACACCCTGATGTGGACATGAAATGAGGAAATGTAACCCATAGGAGAAAACCCTAAAACTGACAAAATATGCCCCAATTGTGATGCAGAGTCGACAGTATCCATTGATCACACAGGAGAACCGACTAGATTGCTTCATGTTACGACATAGACTCAGGAGCATGGATAGAGATACATTAGCAGGACTCGAAATATACTATATCACATTCATGCCCAAGATTAGGGCAAACATAGGACTGCTTACCGCATTGGCAGAGCGATGGTATTCGGAGACCTCCTCTTTCCATCTGGCAACTGGAGAGGCGACTGTGACACTAGAGGATGTATGGCGTATCCTCCGCATTTTGATTCATGGAGAGATGGTAGAGTATGACCCAGTGACAGGTAGAGATGCATTGTGCCAATTATTTGAGTGCGATGCAGAGGATCTGGATGTCATAGAGAGGGAGATTGGCTGGAGACCATAGCATAAGAGTATGATCGGCGATATGTGGTGATAGCATGCCTACTAGCAGGGGACAAACGAGGACATGGATTCCTGATTGGATGGGGAAGAGCGCTAGAGTGGATGGTGATAGAGGTAATGGTGTATGCATGGGGACCATGTGTACTAGCTATGCTATATTTTCAGTTACATCAGATAGCATATCAAGGAGTGCAAACTTTGAGCTGTGGAGTCACACTATTACAGGTATGGGCATTCGAGCACATAGCCATATGTTGACCGATTACAGAGAGACAGGTATTACCACACCAACCATATGTGTACTACTATGGGGGAGCACTGAGACAGGGTTCATTTGGATACATACTGTATTGGCGACATGAGCTTGACAGATTGAGAGAGTTCACATGGAGGCCATATCGTGATTGCCCTGGATGGTCAGATGATAGTGATGAGCTACCGTACTATAGACAGGAGAGGTACCTAATTGGGTGACCAGTGAATCACCAGAGAGTGATTGAGATGTACCTACCAGAGAGAGTCAGATGACAGTTTGGAGAGAGACAGGATGTACCTAGGAGGACTGCAAACTTTGCTCGATCTCACAGAGAGACGAGTCAGTGGAGGAGTATGATTCAGCCACACATAGCATATACTGACTTCACATAGCTATAGAAGAGACAGTGGGATTGGAGATTAGATGTGGAGGATGCCAGGATGATAGAGGAGTATGAGAGATGGTTTGCACGACGGAGGCCAATGCCATTGACAGATCTGGACATTCCAGTACCTAGGAGACAGGATGACTTCCCACTCGCAGGAGAGGAGGAGGGAGATGATGAGGACGAGGAGGAGGAGGGAGGGTATGAGGATGAGGGGGATGATGAGGATGGAGATGATGAGGGGGATGATGATGATGAGCCAGATTCATGCGAGCATGAGGCATTGCAAGATATACCCATAGAGCCAGAGACAACTAGCATAGAGGAGATGGAGATGTGCAGGGCTACCATAGCGAGTTAGCATGATCACATTGTGACATTAGAGAGACAAAATGCCATCTTGAGGATAGAGCAGGATCAGTTCAGAGCAGAGATAGCTAGACTCACAGCGGCTCGAGATGTACCAATAGCTCAGGCACAGTGAGAAGAACAAAGAGTCACTGAGTATATTGGGTCGATTAGGGATGCTAGTGCACATGAGATGGCATAGATGTTGGTAGAGACCGGAGAGGAGATACACCATTGGAGGACACTATATGAGAGTGCAGTCCCACCAGAGCAGAGAACAACTTCATATCAGGCACAATCGAGGATAGAGAGCAGGGCATGCTCTCGAAGGTCATTGAGTAGCATGGGGGTGAGTGGACCTATGAGACCACCACAGCCAAGACCAGGAGGGACATCATCCTTGAGACATGGCAGGGATGAGGAGGACAGAGGGAGCACCCAGTGACAGAGGCACGTACTCCTTACGACAGAGACATATGTAGTTGGACATTTTGTAGTCAACCTGCGGGCCATACTTAGGACAGACAGTCCAATTTTGTACTTCGATATTATTTGGATATATGATATGATATGCATCGATATGATGGGATGCAATGTGTTATGACATATGTTATTTTCCATGCATGGATGTCTTATACACTATTTATTGTGGAATATGTATGGATACATTTTGATGTGTTTTTGATGCATTGATAATATGAAATGGATAAAATGCTTGATGTGATGCTTGATGTAATGCAAATGTACTAACCAAATGGATGCAGGATGTAGCATATGTGTTTTTGTGTGGAGATCGGAGAACTAGATTGAACTGACTGTCCAAACTGACAGAAGAAATGTTAGTAAGAAGAAATGAGACAAAGGATAGTTAGAGACGAAGAAAAACTTGCTTTCACTAATGCACTTTGTAGGTGAGAACCTTTATTTTAATGTAGCAAAATGGATGCGTAGCATCATGGCATTGAAGGCTAGAGCCAAAATGCAACCCTTTTTTCAAAAGATAGACACATCGCAGACAAACAACAATCACAACAAAAAAAAGAAAAAGACCATGAACCATCCCGGTCACTCTAAATCACGCAGTGGCATCATCGAGCAACATAGGAACATGATCGAAGCCAAAAATAAATCAGTAAAAAGATAAGATGCATAAATTCCAACAAGTCAAACAAACATCTTGATCTTCATTGTCAAAAGTTGAAAGTGCTGATAGGATGATCATGTTGTCTGGTTCCAGGGAATGCGGTACCCCATCTAAGACAGGACACAGTCTAGTTTCGAGTATACCACACCCTGTATAAGACCCATGATAGTATGCCAAGGACCAATGATATTGATGTGGATTGGTTGATATGACAATTGTGATTAGTTTGAATGTTTGGTTTGATTGAAAAAGTTCATCTATTAATGCGTGATTTCATTAAAGCACAGTGTTTGATTGCATGTCGTTGGAGGGATGCTCAGGGATCTGTCTATGCACAAAGGGATCATTTACTTTTTTTGTTTTGCTTATTGAGATTTTACAATTTTTTTGTTCATTTTTTCAAGACTTTATTTGACTTTTTAGGGATTTTTTTCAGGACATTATTTGATTTTTAGAGTTTTTTTTCAGGACAATTTTCAATTTTTATGATTTTTTTTTTTTCAGGACATTTTTCAATTTTTATGATTTTGCCCCTAGTGTCTTGCAAGGCAAGGAATATGATAGGTGAATAAATAGGCTTGCTAAAATGTTGGTGGATAGAGGGAAGACAAAGGCCTTTTATCATGGAGACAATATGGATGCAATTTTCAAGGGCTATGGCGTGATGGGACAAGAGACTAGTTATGACAATGTAAAGCAAGAACATGGCATGAGGGACATGTCAAGAGGTTTTTGAAACTATGTTTAAATTTTGTGTCCTTATGTCAGATCAAGATCAAGGAATGAAAAAGGGTGTATGGATAGTGATAAGATATGGATAGGATAAGCAAGACCAAGAATGGATAAGGGACATGGACTGAAGGTCGGGGTAGGCTAAGGGATAGTGGCAGAAAGTTGCAATAAGACAAGGAATATGGATGAAAAGTTATAATAAGAAAATGGATAAATGACCAAAAGCTATGATGGACTAAAAGCTGCAAACAAGATGCATGATGCTCATGAAAATCTTCAGCCTTGTCAAGATCAAAGGTGGAAAGAGGAAATGGACATGAGGGACAATAGGATATGAAGGGTAATGATAGGGGTTCGATAGGATAATGGAAGGGCAATAGGATATGAAGGAGGAAACCTGACCCAAGTGTGGTGTGCAAGAAGTTCATAGATTATGCATGACACCTGTTTGCAAGGTTTTCATCATGGTACTTGCCCAAGGCACCTGTTTGCCAGGTTTTCACCAGTGGATGAATTATTTTTGCTTTACTTTTTTTTGTTTTTCTTTGTCTTTTTTTTTCTTTTTTTTTTCATTTTGACTTTTAGGGGATGGAAGAAGGACTCAAGCATCTTCTTTTTTGGGAATAGTAGCATTGAAAAAAAATGGACCATGACCTTTAAAGGTATGCTCAAAGACGTTGGTAGGATAAGGACATGGAAAATGAGGTGAAACTAAGGCAAGGATTTACGCAAAGGATGAGATTAAAGGGATCGAATGATGGGAAATAGGCATTGGATAATGGATAGGATATTGGAAGAATTGGCACACACCTTGAGGGGTGATGGACTGATGGAGGAAAGATATATTTTGGATATTGAGATTTTGACGGAGGAATAGCTAGGGATTTGTAGACATAAGGGCCCAAAACGGATGAAGAAGGTGATGGAGGAACAAATTTGAGAGGGTTGGATGGAGGAATAGCAATTTTAGATGCCAATTTTGATGTTTCTTTAAGCTTTTGTGCTTCAAGGAGCCACTTAGGGATCCACATGGTTTTTGATTTTTCATGCTTTTGTGGTTCCTTGGAGTGCATTGCTTGCACAAGGGATTTAGGAACCCATATATATTTTGAATTTTTTTTTTGAGCAATGGGCCTTTGTGGCCTTTTGGATATTTCTTTTTCTTTATAGATCATATTGTTCTTTGTGTTTGACATGTCGATTATATTGGACATGTTGATCCTTGAATACATGTGGATTGCTAGACTTATGATGTTTATACTTGGCATCCAAATTGCTTGGAGGGGGAAAGGAATGCATGGATGGATATGAATGAAATGGAGTTATTTTGGATGGATGGAATTTAATCAAGGATGTGTGCCTTTGCTGACCTTGCATAGAAGACGAAGGGATATAAGGACCTAAGATGGATGGAAGGTATGATGGGGAAGGTGTATGTTTTGATTATAATGGAGGGATATTGGATTTAGTAGGGGTACCCACGTCTTGAGGAATTTTACTAAGGCCATGACCCTTAACATTTTCTTTCACATGAAGGGGTTCTTTCTCATGAAGGTCTACTCCTTTGCCTTTATGAATATCTTGACTTGTAGGATACTCTTTTCTTTGGGAAGAAGACGCAAGTCCATTATGAGGTGGATAAGATATGAGAGAAATAATGATATCTTGAAGTGGATCGGATTGCACCAAAGTGGAACAACCCATTATGCATGTCAAGGATTTATGAACATCTTGCACTGACACGTTAGAATCATGAGGGGGATTAGGATTGTGAGGGGGACTAGGATTGTGTAGTGGACATGGTTCAATGATAGGCTCTTCAAGAGATGGAATGGGAGAAATAATGGGATCATCAAAGGAAATGCGATCTTGGAGTGTATATGGAGCATTAGGACAAGGAGATGGAGGAACAAGTGGATCTTGTGGAGGATTTAAAGGAATAATTTGATCTTGACAAGGAGGAAGATCATTGGAATCCTCTTTAAAGGTGCTTTGCTCTTGACTTTTAATGGGATTATCGGAAAGGATGGAAGGGATATCTTGATCTTTCTTAAGAAGTGGAATGTCAATGGGATTTGAAAGGACATTTTTTTCATGAAATGGAAGGGGATCATTTGGGATTGGATGGACTGGGATATCTTGATCTTTCTTGGAGAATGGAGTGTCAATAGGACTTTGGATAGGATGGACAAGAATAGGGGAATCATCATGAGTGTCTGGGAACATGGGGTCCTGGTCAACAATTGGATAGGATGATAAGGTTTCAAGATCTTGATCTTGATCTGTTTCAAGACACATTTCTTCATGCTCTAAATTATCCTCTTGACATGAGGTTGGACTTTGGATATGCATGGGGGATTCAGACAAGGAATTAATGTTTTGACATGAAGGAAATACACTTTGAACATTTGTGATGGATTCTGACAAGGAATCAATGCTTGAACATGAGGAAGAGGGACTTCAAATAGGGTCCTCTAAAATAGGTAATGGCAATAAAGTTCATGGTGGCATTGGGTCTTGTATTTCTAAAACATGACAAGGATGGGCATCATGAATTGGATTATCTTGGCAATCAATTATGGATAGCTCTTGGGTAATTGCATCCTTGGGTGTATTGTTTGATGAGGACAATATGGAAGGGTGTAGGGATAGATGCTGCTAGAGAGTCAATTTGTTTGTGAGGGGATGAGGCATTGCTAGACATAAGTGTATTATCTTGATCTTCTTCAAAGAACTCACTTGGTAGGTTCCTCAAGAGCCTTGCAATAAAGCCACCTTTCTTTCGAGGTTTTGACATAGTTGTATCTGGAATTTGAACTTGTTTGGCAAGGAGTTGGTTCTAATTTGATGTCATGTTTTGATATTGGACTTGGTTCAATTGTTCTGACATGTTTGAAACTTGGGTTGGTGTGTGCTGCAACCTTTGTTTTTGAATGTTTGGTTGTAGTTGTTGACATTGATATTCCACCATTGGTTGAACTATTTGTGGACATTGTATAGTTGGTTGGACATATTGTTGAAATTGAACCATTGGTTGTATTGGTTGTATATGTTGAACAATTGGTTGAACCATTGGTTGTATTGGTTGAAAATCTGATTGATAGTAGACACCTTCTTGTTCTTGTTGTGAAGGCACATAATGTTGTTGTCTCTTTTCGTGAAATTGTTTCATCATCTCTATTTGTGAGAGGAGAGCTGGTATGTCTGATCGTTCAAGAAGAAATCTTACATCAATTGGCTCAATCTTTGGATTTTGACCTAGAAATTTTCGAAACATTTTGGACATTTGTGATCTATTCTTCTCAATGTTTTTCACTTTTTGTTCCAAAATCTCATTTTCTTGAGCTAGTTTCTCCTCTAGTTTTTGTATTTGGACATTTACATCATTATGAAAAGTTTGATCCAAGTTTTGAGACATGTAGAGATTGGATTGACATGATTGATTGCTCAATTGTGATGACATGGCTTTGTAAGAAGGTTGAGACCTCATTTCAACAAACATGTCACTATGCAATGCAACTAATGGGATTGACAAATGCAAGCTAAAAGGATGACAATGCAACTTAATGTTTTTGTTTTTTTTCAAGATTTTGACAAACTCATTGTAGACACCTAAAATTGTCATGTCTAATTAAATAAATATTTTATTTATTTAATTATCTAAGCCTAATTCTTCTATTAATTAAATAAATCTTTATTTATTTAATTAATTCATTTATCCTCTTCTAGCCTTATTTCTCATTTAAATAAATACATTTATTTATTTAAATTATCCTCTTCCTAAATTAAATAAATATTTAATTTATTTAATTATCCCACTTCTACTATTAATTAAATAAATCTTTATTTATTTAATTAATTCATTAACATTTTCTACACATGACACATGTCATTCATCTCTTAATTCATACACTACCTACCCCTTTCATTATTTTATTATTTCTTATATCTACCCTCTAATCCTAGCCGACCTCCTTTTTACACCTCTCAATCTTATCCCTCCATTTCATATTGTGTCTTCTATTTAAGAAGATGCTTTCTTCATTGTCAAACCCTAATGAGCTAATCACTCAGCCTAACTACTTGATCAATTGACTACACTACGATCCTACTTGCAACCACATTCCGTTCTTTGTTGAGCTCTTGTGCATATTAAAATCTGAGAGCAAATATATCAAGAAAGATCAATGGAGATAGGAAGAATGGAGATCAAAACCCTATTGGACATGTGATGGTATAATCTTTGTGATTTCATGTGATTTGCATTGTCTTAGGTAATCTTCATATGTTATGGTGGATCTTTGTTGATTGCTAGGCTAGGGTTTTGTGGTTGAATTCATTTAGCCTTTCAATATTGTTGTTATTGTTATCCATTTTCACCATATACATTTTGGCATGCCCGGTGGGACTCTTGTCCCTTTGCATTTAACATTTTTGTTGCAGATTTTGCATTTTTGAAGTTGCAGATCGGACATTTTCCGACGGCATTTTATGGTATTTCCACGTTTGCGAGCATTCGGATCGCGTCTTTGAGTTTCAGAAGCATCTGCGAGATCAGGAATCGTGTCTGTGTTTTTGTCAAAATTTATTTTGCAGGTTTCCGGAAGCTGCGTCTGTGTTTTATAACCGCGTCTGAGAAGTCTCTACCCGCGTCTATGTTTGGAAAAAGCGTCTGTGTTCTCTGAGCGCGTCTGTGCATCACAGAACCGCGTCTGTGTCATACAGACACGTCTGTGTCTGGTATAGCAGCATCTATGTTTACTGTTTTGAAAATTTTCAATTTTTCTTTGATTCGGGTTTTCGGATTTCGCGCTTAGGGTTTCAGATCTGGTTTATTTTTGCACTAATCCTTGCAGATCTAGCTAATCAAGTTGTGCAGCTTGCTTTGGGGAGCAAAAATGTTTTTGTTGAAGGCCCCTTTTCACAAAGTCTTTTGGGTTTTTCTAAAATTTACCTAACTTGTGTGCTTGCAGGAAGGGGTTATCATTTGAAACAACCCAAACTACTAACAAATTTTGTTGCAGGTCCTTGGCTAGGGTTTTGAAATTTTGTTGTGTGCCTTGTTTTCATAGACTAGCAAACACTTCCATTGGTGCACTAAAATTGAATCATTGTCTTTTATGTCTTGAGCAATAGGCTCTTTTTGTTTAATCTTTAGAGGGCCTGTCTTCCCGTGTGGTCATTAGGACTACTAGTGAGAAGAGAACGACCCAAGTGGTAGCGAGGAAAACCCACCTCATCCGAACCACTATAATCAAATGTATTCATGGTGAAAACTATGGATAACGTGTGCTGATTAGTTCATACTGACACTATGTCTCCCCATAAACCCGTTTGATCAAATTTATTTGATCATTTGTAGGGCGTAACCCCTACTAGCTGGGAGCCTTCTATATTTACAGAGCTGAAAGTGCCGCATGTATGGCCACACGAGCGGATGCCCTTACTAGCACCATTTTGTTTTAGAGGCCCAAATCCTTCTAGTTGTTGGGGCAGGAGGTTGGACCTCTGGTAACGGCCCACACACATACGGTTCTTAGTAGAGATACAAAGTTCGCCATGGGGAGTTTTCATGGGGACTGATGCTTGGCTGACCCGAGAAGTGAGTGCCGAGGGTGGAGCCAGTGAGGTCAAGCATCTAAGTATCCGCTCTGAATAGTGTAGCCTCAGGGGTAAAACCCCATGTGGGATCAACAACTACTGTCTTGGCCAGCCATAAGAATTGTGCTTGACTTATGTTAAACATTCAAAACAATCAGGACCAAACAACAAAACATTGTGTCTTTTGTGTCTTCAAGTGTATGCAAAACAATTTTACATCAAACAACACACTTTTCTTGGAGTCATTTTGAGTCTAAACACTTGCAAACATTGAGTCCTCATCAACATTGTGTCCTCTTGTCACGAAAAACAGTCAAACAGTCAGATTTGGTCACAACAAAACAATTTCACAGATTGGAAAAATTGCACGAAGTTTACAGAAACGCGTCTATGTCTGTTTTAACCGCATCTGGGTAATCTAAGCACGTCTGTGAAGGGCAGAATAGCGTCTATGTTTTTAGAAGCGTCTGTGTCGAACAGAGACATGTTTGTGTCTGGAAATCACGTCTGTGAAGTATACAGAGGCGTCTGTGTCCAGAATTGCAAAAAAAACTTTACAGTCCAGCAAACATAAACAAGAAAATCCCAGAAGCGTGTCTAGGTTAAACAGAGTAGCGTCTGTGTCAGGAAACCGCGTCTGTGAAGGATACAGTCGCGTCTGTGTTCAAAATTGCAAGAAAAAAATTTCAGAGTCCAAGAAAAAAAAGAAATCAGTTTCGGAATACTTGAGCTTCCTAGGTTGTTTCTTCAGGTTTCATCTAGCATTCAACCTGTCTCTGGGTCTCATACAGTCCATCATTGCTTCACATCTCATTTTACATTCATACTTGTCTAAACTTGAGTCAAAAGGTCACTTGCTTGTCCTCATCATACTTTGTCAACATACTACATACAACAACACTTTGCTAAGTGGTCCCTCATCAAGGTTTCTTACCTTTGGGTCTCATTTGGTCTTACTTAGAGTCAAGGTCAGCTTACCTCATCAAGAGAAACTATCCTCTCTTTGGAAGTCACACCTACTTTACTACTTACATACTTGGTCTTACACTTTGGACATTGCAAGTACACCTCAAGATTCATTTACGCTCCATACAACTCTTGGTCTTCCATACTCTTTCCATTTTTTCATCTAGTCTTACACATCTTGGTCAATACCTAGTTCATGGTTGAAACCCGTCTTCAAAAATCTAGGAGAAAAGCTAAAGAAGCTCAAGAGTCCGCAAACATGAGTTCTTATGAGTATGACAATGATTTATTTTTCAATCCTAAGCACACTACATTACCTGACATGGAGGTTTATAGAAACAATCCAAATGTGGAAAACATAGACACTACAAACAACAATGCTACACATAATGACAATGTGGACAACTTTTCAATACAATCAGCAGACATAGAAGAATCCATAATGAATCCTCATTTCAATAGATTGGTTGAAGAGATAATGAGGAGAGATCGACAATACTTCTTACACATGATGGCACAAAGTGGAGCTAAAATACCTCATGACTTTGACATGTCTCAACTTATGGAAAATCGACCCTCGCAACAAACTCAATCCAACATGGATCAAAGGAGACCCAATAGTGGGGGAAATAGAGGACCAAATATGATGCCTGAGTCACCATCAGTTTTGCTTCAAAAACCAGAAATCCCACATACACAAGCTCAAACATATGATACTTACCTTCGAAGACCATTATGGAAGCCTTATGCAGATAGATATGCTCAATCACATGCTCCAGCTATGGATCAATCAAAACAAGTGGATACTCAAAGGCATCCTCAAAATTTGGACATAAGGAAACCTCATGTCAAATTTGGGGGCAACACAATGGAAAATGAAATGCCTATAGAATATGGTATATATGCACAAAATAGATATGGGGTTCCTCAACATGAAGCTATACCAAGTGCTCCCTATATGCTGCATCAATATAGACCTCCTCCATATGAACATGTCTATGATCAATATCATCCATACATGCAACAAGCTCCTCCTCAAATTGGCATCCCAAACATGGGGTATGCTACAAGAAATAGATCTCCTCCCAAGAGCAATTTGGAGCAACAAATAAGAGATTTACAAAAGAAAATGGAGGACATGAGTGCACCAAAACCAACATACACTATGAGAGACATATGTCCTTATCCATTTGATAAGAACATCCCAATGCCTCCATTTCCTGCACACTTTGTGACGCCAAAATTTGACAAATATAGAGGAAAGGGAGACCCCAAGGCACACATACGACAATTTGTCATAGCCTGCATTGAGGTAGTGGCAGAAGAAACATATTTGATGAGGTTGTTCCCGCATGGCTTAGGCGATCAAGCTATGGAATGGTTTTCTCAATTACCTCTCGGTATTAAGTCATGGGGCGATTTGGCAGAGGCATTCATTCAGCATTTCTCCTACAACATAGAAACAGATATCTCAGTTACTACTTTATGCAATACTAAGCAAAAGGAAGGAGAATCTTTTGCGTCATTTTTACAAAGATGGAGAAATCTAGCTAGCAGATGCTCTTGTGAAATCCCACAGAAACAAATGGTAGAAATGTTCACTCAAAACGTTAACAAGGATATTGGCTATGATCTCAGGAAAGCTTGTTTGTCCACATTCAAGGATGTTATTGAAAAGGGCCTAGCAACAGAAAAGGTCCTAATTGAACAAGGAGTCATCAAGCTATTCAAGGAAAACAAAGATGACTTTAAAGGAAAAGACAAGCCAAGATTTTGGAATAAGAACAAGAATACAGTTAATGATGGTGTTGTTGATGCCAACACAGTGCGACCCAAATTCATCTTTTCAGGATCAAGTTCTACAAACAATCAAGTGAATACTCAAACAACTTCTAGACCACGAAGGAAGTACACTCCATTGGGAGAACCACTTGAATCAGTATTCAAAAAGCTTGTGGCAAACAAAGTGATCACAGTTCCAGATTTTCCTCCATATGAACCAAAGGTCAAACCAAATTGGTGGAATGATGATGAGTATTGTGAGTTTCATAAGAGCAAGGGTCACAAGACAGGTAATTGCCATCAACTGAAGAATATTGTGCAAGATCTCATTGATAGAGGTGACATTGAGATTGAGGGACATTCGTCTAATCAAGAACATGAGATGTTTAAGGAACCATTCCCAAAGCATGACAAAGGAAAAGCCCAAGTCACAGATGATCAGGCCAACTATACTAGAGCACCTTACAACTATGACTCAACTATCAATCACATCTCAATGGATAATCATATCTCTACTATTACCATCAAGAACAAAAATCCTGAGAATCCTCCTCAGAGACCCAAGATTGTCCTAAAAGGTGTTGGATCTTCTTCTGAATCTACCTCTGAATGTCATGTTACAACCCGTCAAGGTAAAATCACGTTGCCAGGTGCCTCCACTAAGAACACCTCTTCTTCATCTACTAAACCTGAGTATGACCTTGTAGAACAATTAGGGAAGACACCCGCACTCATCTCCATCCTTGAGCTCTTACGCATATCCCCCGCTCATAAGGCTATTCTTGACAAAATCTTGAGAGACACCGCCGTTCCTACCGATCTCAACGTGGACCAGTTTCAAGCCATGGTGGGATACCTTTCCATTCCACATTCCCTTACGTTCATGGAAGCCGATGATGCCTCTGTAAGTCAGCCACATAATGCACCATTACATATTGAAGCCTTCATACACAAGCATCGAATAAAGCGAGTCCTGATAGATGGAGGAGCTGGTCTAAACATTTGTACGTTGAGCACCATTAAACAATTGGGATATTTCGATAAAGCTATGAATTCTACAAATCAAATCACCATCAAGGCCTATGATGATGAAGAACGCTCATCCAAGGGCACGGTCACCTTACCTTTAAGAATTGGGCCAGTTACAAAGGATGTGGTTTGTCAGGTCCTGGATTTAGATCTCACATACAACATATTGCTAGGACATCCTTGGATTCATGAAATGAGGGCAGTCCCATCAACATATCATCAATGCATTAAGTTTCCTCATAATGGAGTCGAGGTAACGGTCAACGGTGATCCAAATCCATTCATATATTGCAATAACTTGAGATCACATACGGAGACCATCATTCCCAGTAATCGTGAAGCTGTTCCTTCTTCGGCATACATTAACCCTGAGTCATTAAAACCTTCGACATCAAAACAAGGTGAACTTAAAGGCAGATTTCAGGACAAAGGCATGGGAGAATACACTTTAAATCAGACCATGTATTTATGACAAGTCATGAGCTCTCCAAAAGAATTTGGAAGGCCACATCCTAACAAGCAAATCTCCATCATGATACTCAAATGGGATCCTACTACCTTTCAAAGATGGGGCGAACTAGAAGAGGAAGATTTATACAAAATGCTCTATAAAGACATTGAAGATGACACACATGATCAGATCAATATACCTTGTGAGAAATATGGCAAAGGCTTCAAGATTCTACAAAAATTCGGGTATGATGGAAAAAGCCCTCTTGGGTTACGCAAGGAAGGCGTCATGGAACCCCTACAACCTGAATTGACTGTAAGAAGAGAACGCTCAAAGGGACTTGGTTTTTTGACTTCCAAGATCCACACTAAAAGGACAGAAGAGGCATCACAAATCAAAGTTGCCAAAATTCAACAAGAAGATTGCTATTCCACAGATTCCAATGAATGGGAATGGGGTTCAGACAAATCCTCCAGTGACTACGAGCTCACCGAGACATTCAGAGAGCCAGATGAACCCACAGAAGAGGAGGAGTTTTATAACAAATTCAGAGTTGGTCAAGAAATGACCCATGAGGAGTCTACACAGTCATTGTCTCGAGGTCTTAGGTCAAAATCACATAGGATGAGGACACCTGTCCCGGAAAGCGCTACTAGTGATGACAATTTGGATTCACTTGCGATCGAAACTGACGAGGAGAGTGCCATCGATGACCTTGACGATTGCCTCGATATACCCGAATATAACCACATCTTCACTCTTAGCCCTGCAAACTCTGAAAACATTAAAGGCCTTCCCCTTGTTCATCCCTAACTCATTGACTAGGATTATGAAGGATCAGCACAATTTGACACATTTCAAAATGACGAAGCTATTATTGACTATCTTGGCATATGCGATGATCTTCCCCCTGGGGACCACAAAGTAGGATACATCATAGAACTCAACAACATGGCATATTTTGGTGAGGGTGTCAGACCTTCCAGTCACAAAAATGTGAAAATAAGAACAAATCAAGGGTCTTATGGCGAAAACCACACTGTGGCGCTATCTGACCCCAAAAAAGTAAAAAGAAAGGACGTATCTGAGGGCGAAAACCTCTCTGAGGCACCCGAAGATGGAAGGCTCGACATTCTCCCAGCATCATATGAGGAAAAATCATCCATGTTGGTAGAGGAGACTATCAAGACAAACATTGGTACAGAAGAAGTTCCACACAACATATTTCTGGCTCAATCCTTGACAGAGTCCGAAAGATCAAAATTCATAAGCTTCTTCAAGGAACGACAAGTCAACTTTGCATGGTCATACGCTGATATGCCTGGACTAGATCCAGATTTGGTAATGCATCATTTGACAATCAAACCAGGGGCAAAGCCAATGAAACAGAAATTAAGGAAAATGCATCCACAAGTGGCATTACTAGTCAAAGCAGAACTAGAGAAATTATTGGATGTCAGATTCATATGCCCAATTGATTATCCCGAATGGATCTCTAATTTAGTACCTGTCAGTAAACCAGATCGCAGCATCAGAATATGTACAGATTTCAGAGACATCAACAAAGCTTGTCCGAAAGATGACTTCCCATTACCAAACATTGACTTGATTGTTGATCTCACAGCAGGTCATGAAATGCTATCATTAATGGATGGATTCTCTAGCTATAATCAGATAAGAATTGCACCCGAGGATCAACATAAAACATCATTCACTTGTCCGTGGGGAACTTTCTGTTGGAATGTCATGCCCTTTGGGCTGAAAAATGCAGGTGCTACATATCAAAGAGCTATGACTACTATTTTTCATGATCTCATGCATGTAACTGTGGAAGATTATGTTGACGATCTCTTGGTCAAATCAATAGACAGAAATACACATTTGGACATACTTTCAGTTGCCTTTGATCGATTGGAAAAGTACAAGGTAAGATTAAACCCCAAGAAATGTGTCTTTGGAGTAACCTCTGGGAAGCTCCTAGGATTCATCGTGTCCAAAAGAGGAATTGAAGCGGATCCAGCAAAAGTCAAGGCTATCTTGGACATGCCGCCACCCAGAAATATCAGTCAACTTCAATCCTTACAAGGGAGACTCCAGTCTATACGAAGATTCATAGCACAACTTGGAGATAAGTGTAATCCTTTCCAGCACCTGCTACATTAAAACATCAAGTTCAAATGGGATGATAACTATCAACAAGCTTTTCAGACACTCAAAAACTATCTTCTAAATCCACCAGTTCTAATGCCACCAATTCCAGATCAGCCACTATTATTATACATATCAGCTACTCCAACAGCACTGGGGGCACTCCTAGCACAACAAATAGCTGACGGCAAGGAAAAAGTAGTATACTATATCAGTCGCACATTGGTGGGATACGAGCTAAACTACACCCAATCGAGTGTGCATGTCTCGCTATGGTCTTTGCTTCACAAAAATTATGACATTATATGCTCACTCACAAAACTAAGTTGATTGCAAGAATTGATCCATTAAAATACCTTCTCAACAAAGCTACACTTATTGGGCGGCTGGCCAAATGGGTAATGATATTGAGTGAGTTCAACATTGAGTATGTGGATAGAAAAACAATAAAAGGACAAGCAATCGCGGATCAATTAGCAGATGCTCCCATGATAGATAATGCTCCTCTAAATTCAAAATTTCCAGATGAATCCATTTAACAATATCACATGCAAAATCATGGCAATTATACTTTGATGGTTCATACACATAGCACGGGGCAGGAGCTGGTATTCTCTTTATAACTCCTCAAGGTGATTCTATACCAAAATCATACCGCTTATCATTTCCTTGCACCAACAATATAGCGGAATATGAGGCATTAACAATAGGATTACGAATTGCAGTTCAATGGAAGATCCAGGAACTTCGCGTTTTTGGAGACTCCCAACTTGTTATCCGTCAAGCAACTGATGATTACCAAACAAAAGATGAAAAATTACTGCCTTATAAACAAATGGTGGATGATCTGAAACAACACTTTACAAAGATAGACTTTGAGCAGATACCAAGAGAGCAGATCGCGCCGCAGATGCCATGGCTACAATTGCTTCACTAATTGACCTGCCTCAAAATGAAACCTGCTATGAGTTCCTGGTAGACAACCTGTTGGTTCCTTCATATGAGATCACTCCTACTGAAATGATATGTGTTGTTGGTCCTAAATCCCAGTTATATGGTTCCATCTTCACATACCTTCGCGACAATATCTTACCTCCTGATATATCAAACAACCAACGCTGCACTTTCATCCGCCAATCCTCTCGATATGTCATTTTAGCTGATATCCTATACAGGTGAGGTCTAGATGGCACTCTTCTTAGATGTCTAGAAAGCGACGAAGCTCAGGTTGCGTTACGTGAAGTGCATGAAGGGATATGTGGTCTGCATACTAGTGGTCCTACCTTGGCCAAGAAACTCATTAGGACTGGATATTACTGGCCTACTATGGAAAGAGATTCATATTAGTTTGTCAAGAAATGTAAGCAGTGTCAAATTCATGGAGACCTCATACATGCACCAGCACAAGAACTACAACCACTTGCATCTCCTTGGCCCTTTTGTCAGTGGGGACTCGATCTCATAGGCAAGATTCACCCTCCTTCTTCCAATGGTCATAAATTCATTGTCACAGCTACAGAGTATTTCACAAAATGGATTGAAGTCGTGCCTCTCACACAAGTCACTGGGAAACAAATTGCTACCTTCATCCTGAACTACATCATTTGCCGATATGGTATTCCCACTTCCATTATTACTGATAACGGGCGTCCCTTCAAAAATCAGGATGTTCGTGAACTCTGTGAGTGCTTCCATATCTCCCATCATTTCTCCACACCATATTACCCCCAAGGTAATGGCCAAGCTGAGGCGTCTAATAAAATAATTCTTAAAATCCTCAAAAAGACAGTCGACGACGCTGGCCGTAACTAGCATATCCAACTCAATCCTGCACTTTGGGCCTATCGCACAAGTGTCCGCACACCTACAGGAGCTACACCCTACTCACTTGTCTACGGTGCTGAAGCCATCTTGCCTATTGAGGTCAAGTTACCTTCTTTACGAGTCTCTTTGCGAAACATCATCAACGATGAAGATTACAGGGTCTCTCACTTACAAGAACTAGAACTGCTGGATGAACGGAGACAAATTGCTTTTAATCATCTCAAGGCTTACCAACAACGAATGAGTCGCAGCTACAATCACAAAGTCAAGCCTCGCACATTTGAGGTAGGTGACTTAGTCCTTAGAGAGAACCCCAAGAATCAGCAAGACAGAGATAAGAAGGGCAAGTTTGAACCAAACTGGCTTGGTCCTTACATCATCACAACAGTATATGGATCTGGTGCATATCAGCTCTCAACTACAGAAGGTGAACCTTTGGAGGATCCTATCAACAGCATGCACCTTCGCAGGTTCTACACATAGCTCTTCGGAATATCCTAATTCAAAAATACAAAAAAAATTATAAAACAAAAAAAAAATCGTTACTTGGTGAAAACCTGGCAAACAGACGCCTTGTGACACAAAAAAAACATTGAAAAATTGAAAAAAGTAAAGAGAAATAATTTCGTCCAACAGTGAAAACCACTTCGGTGGCGCCCTGGACAAGTACCATGGTGAAAACTGGGTCACCAGCGCCATGCGTAGAGACTTTGCTCCTCCCTCCTTCTAGATTCTCTTTCATCCTTTCACTTTGCACACACTCACAACCTATTCATCCATAATAAACTTACCCATTCCCATCATGGCTTGTTATTGATCTACCCAAGATTGGTTAGCCATTCATAATAAACCCCCCTTTTCACTCCCTTTCTATCCATAATAAATCAGACCCTATCTATGGCTAAGGCAAATCCTACGTCTAGTGATGGGTGTGGAACTAAGAACATCACATGTTTCGAGGAGTACAGTTTCTTCCAGCTTTCTTTAGTCTATCCGCGCACAATCCACAATAAAGCAACATTTGCATCACAGATCTGCAATAAAGTTTCATCTTCTCCGCAATAAAGTATCAGTTTCATGGATTCAGTCAGTTTCAGATGAGACACAGTGGCAACAATGGGCCTCAACAAAATCAAATCTTTCAACAGACTCAGACAACGTTATGGTACAGTGTTATCTATCCTTTCTGTGAAAGTGAATATTGTGACCACAATCAAATAAGACTTATACAAGTGACAAGAGACACTAAAATTGAGGACTACAGTGGATGTTGGTGTCGAGTCTTGGTTTTCTTTTGATTTCATCTTTTTTGGTGACATGTCTTTTAGCTTTTCCGGGATGTCTTTGACTAGAGATTCTATCTCCAGGATGTCTTTGACTAGAAAGGCGAGGATGGGGTATCGTCACCTATCTTTCTTTGCTGTCTGTGGATGGTCTCTTAGTAATGCTATGACTTGTCCAAGGATATGAGGACACTGTGAGTCTAGTGTGAACTGGGGCATTCCTTGTTTGTGACTATCTTATCCCCATGCAAACAGGTACAATGACTTTCTGGGTCGAACATATGCCTCGATTGTCATAACCTATCTTGCCATAATAAGCTCAATGATGATAACGCACAAGAAGCTCTTTCACGTTCATATCTTCTATCTTCCATCCCCCTTTCTTGATTGACTTCCATTGTCCTTCTCGAGTCTGCGTAGCCCGCTATCACATGACTGAGTATAATGACACACCAAAAACATTTGCATTTCATATAGTTGCACCTGCATCACCACATATAAGCATCTCATACATACATATACATATCACAACTGCATCACATCCTACATACAACACATGTTAGCACATCTTACATTTCCATCATGTAAATAATCATTTGCATTATCATATTCATCTGCATTACATACATTCACATTTGCATCATGCATCCCATATAAAACATAAAAGAACAAAAATATTGCATTGCATCATATGCATATTTGCATCCATCACATAAACCATACATCATAGAAACATCTCATCACATAAGGTACACATGCATATAGCTGCCGCAAAAATGAATCATCTCTCATATATATAATCAAAATGTGTCATGATACAATGATGTCAAAAGAATCATATGGCTACAAAATCACCCGCAGGTGTCTACAATACAAAAATGGTACATATACTGATACAAAGGGGAGCCCTCTATGGCTATGATGAACTCCCTCCCTCGGAGCCGCCTGGCCTCGATGGACGCTGAGCTATAGAAGGACCCACTCCAGGATCACCCTGCCTGTCTGGTGGTGGTGGAGGACCCATGACCCCACCACTAGATGCCTGCCTCCTCTGACTCCCTCCCGTAGCCGTCGCTGTCCGCGATGGTCTATGGAAGCTCCTTGCCTGTTGATCCGCTGGCACTGCACCATAGTAGAGGTCCCTCCAGTAACCAATCTCCTCTCCGGCTCGCAAGACATATGCGTAGCCTGCCCCTGCGTCCTCTGTCGCCTGCCTCCCTGCCCTCAGAGCTGTCTCAGCCTCAGTGTATCGCTGGATAGCCTGGTCCCTCTCCCGCTCAGTGTCCCTGAGCCTGATACTGAGGCGATCCCTCTCCCTCTCCAACTCCTGGATCTCGTCTACCTGGCCCTGGCAGATCTCCCTCAGCTCTAGCAGCTCATCCTCCTTTGGATCCCCACCCTCAGCCTCTGCCTGTGGCTCTCCCTCTGCGGGTGCCTGCTCCTGTACCTGTCTCGGTGCCTGAACAGGTACCTGTCTCTGTGCATGCCTGGGTACCTGCACCTATCTCTGTCCCTGTGCCTGTACTGGCACCTGTCCCTGTCTCGGTCCCTATGCTCTAGGACCCTGTGCTGCTGGTACCTGCAGGGGCACTCCACCGCGACCCCTCACCACCACCTGGGCTGGTCCCTCCTATCCTCCCTCCCTCCGAGGTGCTACCCTCCTCTCCCCCACTACTCCTCTCCGCCTCTGTCGGCCCCTACCTCCATCTCCTCCACCATCATCATCATCATCCCCTCCAACCTCTCCCTCCAGCAGCTCTCCCGGATCTGTCAACCGTGGAAATGGATGCTCTGCCCAATACGCGGAGTACTCTGCATCCATGCCTGCATCCTCAACCTCTGGCCACATATCCCAGGGTAGTGGCATCATCTCTGTCAGCTGTGTGACGGCCTGATCATATGATAACAATGGCCCGAACTGTGCCTGATCCTTGACCGTACGGGCATACATACCCGAGCCTCGTGGCATCCTCTGGATCCTGCCAAACTGCCTGCCAACCCTGTCTACCAGCTGTCTCTCCAAAATGTAGGGCATCTGCCCAATCAGATATCTGCTCCTGAATGTATATGGTAGCTCCACTATGTCATCCTCCCACTCCTCGTACCCTAGGTATGGCCTCCAGATGACCACATCGATGTCGTCTATCACACGCCTCCAGTGCTCTAACCTGCCAATCTGAGGCTGTGAGGTGATCATATCATATAGGTGTACAAAGCTCCATCCATGCCCTCTGCCCCTGAAGTGTATAGGTCGTGTGATCGACAGATGCTCATATGCCCACACTTGTAGCAGTGTCACTCTGCAACCCAGTCCCACTGATCCATGATAGACGAACTGGTGCAGCTCATAATATAGATTTGCCAAGACACATGGACCCCATGCATACCTGGTGTGCTCAGTCACCAATATCTCCAGTGCTCCTCCCCAGCCCACTGCCAACCCCCGTGTCGCCCTGTCCGGACACAGGAACCCATTGATGGCTCCTCCGATCACAGCTGGCAAAGCTAGTCCTGTCGCAGTCATGGTATCCCATGCCACGTGCCCTACTCTCATCTCTAGCCCGGGATCCTGGAACACCCGTCTCAGCGCCTCTCTGTCTCCATCTCAATCATATGGAATCAGCTCTCCATCGATCCGTATGTGCAAAATCCTGTATACATCCTCGAGGGTCACTGTCATCTCCCCCATCGGCAAGTGGAAAGTGCAAGTCTCGGAGTGCCATCTCTCCGCCAGTGCAGTTAGCAAACCCATGCTTGCCCGAAACTCAGGCACATATAATACATGTCTGAGGCCCATCTCCTCAATCGCAGCTCTGTCCTCAAACGACAACTCTGGTCGCAGTCTCTGTGTAGACGGGAATCTCTCCCGTGACTCTAATATCGGCAAATACTCCTGCAGTCAAACAATCAATCATGTCAGTTATCATGGCATTCACTGTTTATCACAAAATGCTACTTGCTATCTAAATGCATATGGTTATCTATCCTAGTGACACTCACTGTTCATCACAAAGTGTTGCTATCTATCCTAGTAGTGCTCCCTAATCATCACAAAGTACTACGTGTGTGACATTCCCTGTTCATCACAAAGTGTTACTCACATTTAGCACTCCATGTTCATCACAAAGTGCTCCTCATCCTTTGGGTACTCCCTGTTCATCACAAAGTACTCTATCTTGGTATTCCCTATTCATCACAAAGTGCCTTGATCTATCCTAGTCTTCCTAGAGGACCTGTTTGAGTGTATCCTCTCAACAGCTTATCCAATCGATAGCATATGTTCCTCACAGAACTGCCGATTTGACCTAGAAGACTGAAACCATACATTTTAAGACATGAACGCGCTTTAAACTCATAAACGCGCTTCTTGACTGCACAAACGCGCTTCTGCAACACAGACGCGCTTTATGGACATAAACGTGCTTACATCATGCACAAACGCGACTTCAGAACCTAAACGCCCCTACAGGACACAAACGCGTCTGAAATGCACAGATGCGCCTGCATCAAGCACAAACGCGGTTCCAGACGCAGATGCGCCTGGAACCGACACAGACGCGCTTGTTGGACACAGACGCACCTGGCACCGACACAGACGCGGTTCTACGTTTTTGCATTTTTTTAAAGTCCTATTCCTAGCGCATTTATTGCTACTTACTGAGCATTAATGACAAAAATTGAAATGCGTGAAAGTATGAGGAGGTTTGGTGGTACTTATCGGCTTTCCTGCCTCTGCTGGCCTCTGGAATCGGCGAACGCGGTCGAATCTGTGAACCAAAGCCATCGCTGCTGACTGCTGCTGCTCTTTTTTTCTTGCTCTGCACTGTGATCTCGTGAAGGTGTAGATGACAATGAGGATGTCTTTTGCCCGTGGTCTATCTTATAGCCTACCCTAGCCCTCGCCTTTTTTTCCCGAGTTAGTCTTCTTCATCCTGTGACTTTGTCACTTTATCCGGTCTAGCCATTCTAGCCTTTCTTTCTTATCGAGAGATTGTCTGCAATCTTTTCAGACTTTTTCATCCAATCTCTCGAGCGGGCATATTATTCCCATCCTGGGGCAACTCTGTATCAGTTCATCTTATCTTCTTTGAAACAACGCGACAAGCTGCATTGTCTCAAAGAGGGGCAAAATGTAGACACCTAAAATTGTCATGTCTAATTAAATAAATATTTTATTTATTTAATTATCTAAGCCCAATTCTTCTATTAATTAAATAAATCTTTATTTATTTAATTAATTCATTTATCCCCTTCTAGCCTTATTTCTCATTTAAATAAATACATTTATTTATTTAAATTATCCTCTTCCTAAATTAAATAAATATTTAATTTATTTAATTATCCCACTTCTACTATTAATTAAATAAATCTTTATTTATTTAATTAATTCATTAACCTTTTCTACACATGACACATGTCATTCATCTCTTAATTCATACACTACCTACCCCTTTCATTATTTTATTATTTCTTATATCTATCCTCTAATCCTAACCGACCTCCTTTTTACACCTCTCAATCTTATCCCTCCATTTCATATTGTGTCTTCTATTTAAGAAGATGCTTTCTTCATTGTCAAACCCTAATGAGCTAATCACTCAGCCTAACTACTTGATCAATTGACTACACTACGATCCTACTTGCAACCACATTCCGTTCTTTGTTGAGCTCTTGTGCATATTAAAATCTGAGAGCAAATATATCAAGCAAGATCAATTGAGATAGGAAGAATGGAGATCAAAACCCTATTGGACATGTGATGGTATAATCTTTGTGATTTCATGTGATTTGCATTGTCTTAGGTAATCTTCATATGTTATGGTGGATCTTTGTTGATTGTTAGGCTAGGGTTTTATGGTTGAATTCATTTAGCCTTTCAATATTGTTGTTATTGTTATCCATTTTCACCATATACACTCATAAATGCAATTCTAAAAATGAGACCATTAGGAAATTGAAATGATGTCTAGACCTCAAAGGACAAAAGGACCAAGTGACAAAAGGACAAAATGACAATGTCTCCCCTATATGCTTGGATACTAAGCTAGGTTTGACCAAATTACATTAACGACAAAAAGAGAAAAGGTTTGATAAGGTCTAGACCTCCTAACAATGACTTAGGGTTTATCAAAGATTTGGATTACTCAAGTATGACAAAACCTAGTTTTGACACTATATGCAAAGGGACAATTACTATGCAAATGACCCTAATATGATATGATAATGACCTAAGTTTAATGAAGAGACCTAGGGTATGCAAATATGAATGTATGAAAATGGTATTACTCTAATGCAAGAGGACACATGCAAATGGATGACCCTTATTGATATGCAAAGGAGTATGACCTAGGTGAAACCTAACCTTGGTAGTTGACAATGACTTTGCAAAATGCAAACCTAAGATGAACCTAAATCTAAGTGACATGAATGTTGAGACAAGATTTTGAAAAATGTTTGACAACCATGTTTGAAGGTGTTTTGAACTTTGTTGAATGAAATACTCTTGTGTTTAACCTTGTTTTGAATCAATTTGTCTTGTTTTTGAAATGAGACACAACTCAACTTTTGACAAGCAAAGAAGACAAGATATTTTAACTTAGACTCAAGACAATCATGCTAATTCATACATTTCTTATGGTAGGTAAGGATAGTAGGTACTTGAAAGGTAGACTCATTATGAGATTCAAGGAGAATACATAGATGCTTGACCCCATGGGCTCCCCTCCATGGCACTCACTTCTCAGGGCAGCCAAGCATCTCCCCATGGCAAACTTAGTATCTCTTCCAAGTATCCGAACTTGTCCTTCTCAAGCAACTAGAAGGATTTTTGGCCTCTAAATACAAGGTGTTTAGTAAGGATTTCTGTTAAGTGTTACTCCTCGGTGTCACGCAAGCGTGATTGAGACATTAAGCCCACCAAGATACCAAACAAATGTAGTCATGCAATCATGATTTAGACCATGAGGTCCTACTTAGATGTTGATATGAGAAAGAGTTCAAGGGTCATCACTTCCCAAGTAACTACAATTCCCACGTAACCCTTCCTTCAAAGCTCTTGCCCATCAGGTATTTGTTTATAGTGAGTTAGAATGCCAAGGTATTCTAGTTGTACTCACTTTGGGTCATTCCCTTCTCATGATTATCACTTGCTTGCAAAAACAAATGGTCAGGAAGGTAGGCCCTCTAAAGGTGACACACAATCAAAAACATGAGCATGGTATCGAAGATCTAGATTTTTGATCACCCTAAGAAGGATGAGAGCATACTCTCCTACTCCAATGTCAAACTCAACAATCAAAGAAAACATATATTCATTACATCCTATTTAGAAATCATACTAGGTGCCTAAATATTAATTACAAACACAAAGTTTAGTTGTAGTCCAAGGCAACCTGCAAAACCCAAGTCAGAAGTTTGATATGTTTTTAGTCTTTGACTATCGAACCTGCATAAAATGTTTTAGTAGTTTCATTTGTTATCTTTTCCATGCATATGACAAGGTGCTGCACAGAGAATCAGTACCAAAAACCCAAAAAAGCAGAAATAGAATGCAAAAGAAAACAATTTGCAAGTGAAAAACACTATCTTTTACCTCTGTTTTTGGCCCTACACAGGCATAGAATGTCTGACATAGGCGCATAATGCTTGACACAGGCATAGATTGTCCTTGACATAGGCACATAATGCTTGACACAGGCACAAATTGTCTCACACAGACACAGAAGTCCCCAGAAAACCCTACATTACCCTGTTTCTTGGGTTTTTGACCTGCAAATCATCTCAAAAGTACTCAAAAGCATGGTTAGGGGGTTATTCACGTGAGGTTCACCAATTAATGTAGCGAGGAAATCAGAAATCATCAAAGCATATATCAATATTAGGCATAGCTCAATCACAAAAGATCAAATGCAATGATCAATCCTAATTACATCCAATAGAGACATGAAAGCAAACATTCAAGATTAAAAACTAAGCAAACCAAATGCAGATCTGAAAATCTCCATCATGTGGCTCCATTGTCCTTCTTTCTCCTTCAAATAGCTTTGTTGTGGATCTCACCTACAAGTGCATAGACATGAGATGAAAGCAAGTAGACAAGATAGTAGCTCAAGAATACTCGAAGCGTAATTGATTCAAAAAAGTGATTAGTTGGGATTGAAGAAATTCATCCAATTTATAGATAAATTGGAGAAAAGATCAAATTAGCATGAAGAGATTCAAATGGAAATTGCAAATAAAAAATGTCAATTATGACAAATTATGACAAATTTACACTTTCTATGCAAAATTGATTGATTGATAATTCATGACAAAAATTATGACAACTTTCTATGTCAAAATTGATTGATTGTCAATTATGACAAATTATAACAAATTGAAATGTCATTCACATGAAATTAGGAGAAAAATAGGAGGAAATTGAATTAGAAATTAGGAAAATTAGAAAATGAGGAAATTAGAAATTAGGAAATTAGAAAATGAGAAAATTAGGAATTTAGTGAATTAATTAATAATTTTTCATTTATTAATTAATTCACAAAGAGGGAATTTAGAAATTGATGAAAAATTAGGAAAAATAAGTGAATTAATTAACAATTTTTCATTCATTAATTAATTCACAATAAGAGGAGGAATTAATTAGCCAATTAAACAAATATTTAATTGTGACAAGAAGACTTAGGATAAATAAATAAATTATTTAACCTAGAGGGAAAATGCCAAACAAGATTAAATGAATAAATCATAAAACCTTAGAAGATTAGATCTTGACAAAAGATAATTGATGTCGATTCGATTTGATCATGATTCTGACTTGATAAAAGACCAATGCTGACAAACAATTTGATTGATGAATGCGCCAATTGATGAGGAACAATGACTAATTGATCCAAATTGACATGATTGAGAAAGATGACGATCGATGATAAATCGATAGCCAAACAAAAAAATTGACAAGAGGACAAGGACCGATGACAAAATAGATTGCAAAATGACAAGATTGAAAATGTCAACGATCGATGACAAATCAATCACAAGGTGACAAGATTGATGACAAATTGATCAAAAGACAAGGATCGATGACAAATCGATTGCAAGATAATAAGATTGAAAATGACAACGATCGATGACAAATCGATCACATGATGACAGGATTGATAAGAGGACAAAACCCTAATTAGGATTGATGATGTCCAAAATGATGACAAATGAATACGCACATAGATGCGACAGGATAAGATTGACCGAAATCATGACAAATATTGTTATCGACAAGACCAAATTCGAAAGCGAGAAAAATGAGGAATGCAGAAGAAGGACTTGATGCTCGCAAATGATAAAGACCAAGTGCGTGACATAGGAGAAATGTTAATGTGACGCAAAAACTCTAAAATGAGACAATGCGCCAATGTTAAAGTATGACTCTGCAAGCGTTGACCATTTTTAGGTGTCTACAATTATAATGATTGGATGCAGATTATTCGATATCAAAAAAGTATGCATAGGTATGCACTATCAGCCAATTATATACAACAAAAAGATAATGATCAAAGTAAACAAGTGGTTGTATACATTGATGGAAGGCCAAAAGCAACAGGGAATATCACACTTAGGATAAAACATATCCAAGGTAAATAAAATATTACATTGATAGGCTTCTTTGGTTGCTCTAAAAGTGGTGCCTTATGAATTATGTTCTTGGATACTAAAGTTTACAAATTTTGGGCACTCTTGATAGCTTCTCGTAGAGATTGTGATTCGAAGGCTTTAACCAAACCTTTCAATGGTTTCTGTTGATGTGTTTTTTATGCACTATGCAACACAAAATAAAAGACTAAGTATTCTATCCTCTCTTGAACAAAATCCTCCCAAGTGCTAGACTACGTGATCAAATGGGATGACTCCAAGATTCCAATAGTCGGGTGTTGACTTTATATTGCAGATAGACTTAATGATTGTGATGTGATATCTGCTTGAATCACAAGGGGGACTTACATTGCTTGGGTCAAGACCTATCCATTCTCATGTTTCATGATTGATTTACACTCCATGATTTAAGTCATCCTTCAGCAACATCTCGACTTAGCCAAATTTTGTTTTTTGTACCCTAATTCTTTAATTTTGACCCCTTACTAGCATTGCCTTAGGTTTTATTGGAATTCTTGCTTCTCTAGCATGGGCACATTTCTAGGGTTCATTCGCACAAATTGCTCTTGATGAGCAAGCTAGTATCATGACCATGACTTAAACAAAATTTTAACTTAGTCAAATTATCTCCTCCAAACTTCTATGAATTTGTCGCCTTCATTCTTCATCATTTGGATGTCTTTTGTCATTGGAAGGTAATTCTTGACCACCATACCTCAATCTTGACCTATGCTACCCTAAAACCCTAGAACCTAGTCATGTTTACAATTGAGATCTTGGTGACTTGATCACTTAATACAACTTAATCATGCAGATCTCATCTAACTCTGACTCCAACACTTAAGCAAATCAACCCTAGCAACCAAGTACTTTGGGAAATATCTTGCAACTTGACAAGATGGGTAATGATGGAGGAATGGAAGGTGAGACCTATAGAGGTGAGAGAGAGAGAGAGAGAGAGGGTGAGAGGAAGAGATAATAACCTGGAGAGGGTAGAGAAAGAGAAGTAGAGAGGGAGAGAAGAAGAGAGGGATGGAGAAAGAGACCTAGAGAGGGGAGAGAGAAGAGAGATAGTAAAGAGGGATAGAGAAGAGAGATAGAAGAGAGATACCAATGTCAATCTTTTTCTATAAATTTTTTTTTTCCAAAAAATCGGCCTATCGTTGGAATTCTGACTCCAAAGGGTAAAATTCCAATAGAGGAGTGTCGTTAGATGCATAGCATCCTCATCAGAACTCTCCTGGAGGCTATTGTAATTTATGACAGCCTCTAGGAGAGTTTTGACAAGGATGTTGTGCATCCGATGACACTCCTTTGTCAGAATTTTACCCTTTGGAGTCAGAATTTCAATGATAGGCCGAGATCACGACGGTATTCTTTCAGGGTATGAGCATCCATGGTGGCCAATCAGAAAGGTTGGAGGTGATGTCAGAATTGAGACGACCACAAGGATAGTCGGAACTTTCGACACAAAGTTTTCGACAGATTTTTTTGTCGGTAGTGCGATGAAATTGTGTCGGAATCCCGATGATTTGCCATCAAAATTTTGACCCGAATGTACTAATGTGTGAGGTGAAGTGGAATCTGAAAGCCCTAAATTCTTGATTTTTGAAAGGTATTTCTCAAGTTTTTTGTTTTTATCATGGCTTTTGCATCTCATACTAGCTCTAGTGCATCTGTCGATTCAGTAAGCTTCATTCAACACAAGCCCAAATACAATGCCTTGTCACAAGTTCCTGCTAGAGTAATAGTGGAAGAAGTAATATCTGATTATATAGACTATAAAATTGAAGACCTAGGGTCTCTAGCAATCCACTTGTAGTTAGGTCTATTCTGTGGGAAAGATAAAAAGATCAAACTGGAGTATAGCATTTTGGAGAAGAAGAAACTTCACAATGCGGTTTACTTCCTAGAGGATTTCACAGATGACCAGATTAGAATCATTCTGAGTAGAGTTCATGGTGACAAGATGTACCTGGAGAGAACGCATGATATCACACCACAAGCTGTTCATGTCGTCACCAGTCTTTGCATCATTGGTGAAGTGCCAGCCCTGAGGAAGATCATCAAGACTGAAATGACCAAGCTCACCAATTCAGTGAGCGACTCACGAGGAATGACTGTTAATTCCATCAAGGATGACCTCATGAAATATGCATGCATGGTGATTGGATACCAAACGTTCCATGCCAGCAGAATTAACTATGTATCTACTGCAATGATAAATGCCTCTTACCAGATGATCAAGGAAGATGCATCATTTGACCTTTGCACCGGTGTGCAAAGGCAACTCCTATTGAATCTTAAATCAATCAGATAGGATAATGCATTAAAATTCGAGTTTGGACAACTACTAGTAGGACTATTTTTCTACTTCCAAGGTTACTTCCCCAGAGTGGGAGATATTCAGTGGTCTATGGACTAATCGGTTACCAAGCAGATCAAAGAAAGCCTGCAAGCAGTTGGAACCGGCTACCCTGAAGTTTTGAACAAGTACTTTGATGAGTTCAGAAGCAAGCTGAGTATGAGGATGAGGATATCCAGTGACATTGTCAAGAAATATGAAGATGATATCTGCTTTATCATCAATGTGGATGAATGCATAATGGAGGCCGTTGAGCCCAGACAGGAAGAAGTAGAGCCTATGGGCTATGAGGTGATGTATGATATGTTGGACAGGTATGCCTCTACCCTAATCACCTCACCTCTTGATCCCAAGGCAAAGAGAACTGGTACCTATCTAGAAAGGGTTGCACCAGTTGTAGAACCTCCTGAAAAGAAAGGAAAGGTAGTGCCTTTGGCATCGACAATGGTTACTATAGCCAATCCCAAAGTGACCAAGCAGTCACCTACAAAGAAGAAACTGAAAGCACCACCTGCCAAAGTCTTTGAGAGGAAGAGGAAGAGAAGGAATAACTCACCAAACTTAGAAGAAACTGTGTCTGAAGAAAAACCCAAGAAGACAAGACAAGCAAGGAAAAAGATAAAGAATGAACCAGCATCATCGGCACTGGTAAATATTGACATTTCTTCCTACAAACCTTTGACACATTGTCAAAGAACCATCAAAAATATTAGGAGAAAAGTGTTGAATGATTTGATTGATTGTTTTGATGATTTCAATGATGATGAAAAGGAAACAGTTGAACAAGAAATCATTAATTATTTATGTGTTAATGACCGGTCGCCTTCAGAAGTTAGATCTGAGACACCAGATTCTTTGTATAAATCCTTAGACAATAAATGGCACATTGCCATAGAACAGGAATAGGAAATGAGAGAGAAAATTTTTGCTCAACATTTTCCTGATGTATCAAATTCAGAACTTTTTGAAGTTATGAATAAATACAAAGGCCTCTTCTTCATGAGAAGAAGAAGACTCCTATTGCTAGAAGGAAAGAGTCAAGAATTGATCAAGAATACACACACTCTTTCTCTAGAAGCTCTTAAGATGCATCAAGTGGCTGAAGCCAATAGGAAGGCTGAGCAAGAACCGACAATAAAAAAACCGGATGAAGTGTTTGATACTGAAGGAAACTCGGTTGTTGAACCTACAGACACTATTAATGTCGATGCTCTAGATGTAGAAGATGTTGCATAGGACACACCATTTGAAGCAATAGGACAAGAGAAGTAGGCTGAATAGGTTGAAAAACAAGCTGTGGACAAACAAGAAGAGGTAGCAAAGAAAAAGGAAGAGGAGAAGAAGAAGAAGGATGAAGAGGAGAAGCAGAAAGAGGATGAGAAAAAAAGAAGAGGATGAAGAGAAAAAGAAACAAGCAGATGCAAAGAAGAAGAAAGAAGAAGAGGATGAAGAGAAAAAGAAATAAGAAGATGCAAAGAAGAAGAAAGAAGAAGAGGATAAGGAAGAGAAGAAGAAAAAGGAAGAAGATGAGGAGAAATGGAAATAGGAAGAAAAGAGAAAAGAGGATGAGAAGAAAAGAAAGGAAGAGTAGAAGAGAAAGGAAGAGGAGAAGAGAAAGGAAGCAGAAAAGAAGAAGGCAGAGGAAGAAAAGGAAGAGGAGAAGAGGAAGGAAGTAGAGAAGAAGAAGGTAGAGGAAGAAAAGGAAGAAGAAAAGAGAAAAGAAGCAAAGAAGAAGAAGAAGGCAGAGGAGGATAAGGAAGTAGAAGCGGCAAAGAGCACATAGATGGAGACTCCTAAGGCAACCTGTAGTCAAGCCAAACTAGCTAACCTCACCAGTCCTATTGACCTCCAGTCTGCAAATGAAATGGAGCTGCTACAGAGCATTAAGGTTGCTCAAGAACACCTTGAAGTGTTAAGGAGGAAGAAGGAGGAAGATGTGATCCAAGCTATGGTGGACACTCTTACCGGTTTGTTACCTGGAACAAACCTCCCCAGTACTGACTAATCATTGGCACAATTGAAGCTCCTATGCATAGTAGTGGATGATCATGTGCAGAGCCTAGAAGAGGTAGCAGAGGCAAATGCCAAGAGAGTGTACCAAAAGGCTCTCAACATTGCCCTGGTGAAGAAGCTTAATAAGCTCCAGTCCAAACTACAAAAAGCACAAAAAGACATAAGGAATGCTCTGGATGAGGGGATTCTACTACTGAGTAAGATTTGCCAACCCCATCTCTTCTATGATGATGTGCTTGTATAGAAGCAAAAGATACAAACTGACTTGTAGTTATATATGAGCACCTTCAAGCTACCGTATGACTCTTTTACAACTTATGGGCAAACTGTTCACCAGTTTCACATCCAGACTACCAAAATCAAGTTGGAAATCAGCAACTGAACTTGAGATTTGTAGGAACTCCAACTGGTTCTACTCCCTCACCTGTAGATACTTCAGAAATGTTATCTAAATCTGGATGCCTTAACAATGACCCAAGAGATGAGCACATTAGATGCCATGGAAGAACAGGTCTCCCAGATGCAGATAGAGAAGAATGTGGCTACCTCCCTACTTGAGTCCTGGTCCTTATCTATGAAACAATTTTCGCAGGACTTTAAATCAGTTTTTGACAAGTTTTATTCTTTACTGTCATAAACACTTATTATTTTAATGAAACAGGGATTAGTCTATAATATTATTTTTGTCATTGCTGGCAAAGGGGAAGAAGTATAAATTTTGAATGTTTTGATGTATACTTTCATGTTATTTCTATTAAGAAGTAGTATACATTGTATTTTCTATAAAAGGGATAGTGTATATGCTTAGGGGGAGTAATTTTTATTATGCCATAGTTTTGTTGTATAACACTTAGATGTCAAAATTTCCTAAGTGTTGCCATCAATGCCAAAGGGGGAGATTGTTGGCATTTTTGATGATTATGTTGTGATTGTCATTGATGGACACACACTTGCATTGAGATCACTTTTGTATGTATAAGTTAAAGCTCAACGGGTACTTGTTCCAACTGGTATGATGCATTATAGTCCTTAGGCTATTGGTGTTTTGCAGAAATTGTTTACCAATCTGAAGCGGTATGCTGACCCCAAGCAGTTCAAGGATCTCAAGTTGTACAAAGGATCAAAGTGGCATAACCCATATTTCCAAGTCTTCATTTTGTCAAACCGGCAATCGGTATTTTTCTTAAACCGGTATTTTGTATGAACCGGTAATACTCTGTGATGAGTTACCAACTGACATTTTGTGATGAGTTACCATCCACTGATTGTTTGATAGTGTCGACACTTCAACGATGCTTTTTGTGTTGTGTTACCAGATATGTCTAGATGCATTGAACTTAGGAAATTGTATTGTAATCCTATTGGACCGACATGAAATCAAATTCCTTTAAAAGGACATCATGTCTAGGGTTTTAGGTTGTTGCTAGGGTTGAAGGTGGTTAATGAGTTAGAGAGTATGAATGAGAAGAAGACTAAAGTAATGCTCGAATGCATTAGGAACGTGCTATCAAGGATCTAACCAAGCAATCTATGCTATTAGCTAGATCAATCACTTGTTGATTACTCACATCTTCGACAAGTCTAAAGCCCTTAACCGGGTATGCCCAAAAGCCTTTTGTAAATCCTCTAACAAGGTGGTTCACATCTGTGGATCTAAAATCCTCTAGCAAGGTAGTCTTTAATCAGACTTATCTCCTAACAAAGAATGGGATTCCTAACAGGATCTGTTCTGGTAAAGAACATTGTATGACCTTAACTGGTCTGACCTTAACCAGTCTGGTTCCTATTCTGTAGATAGTTACTTGTGAGTTCCATCTCACCGTGGTTTTTCCCATTTGGGTTTCCACATCAAAATCTCTTGTGTTATGGTGTTTGTGCTTCTGTGGGTGAATGTATTATTTTCTATGTAATTTGGATGTGTGCTAACTGATTTGTCTACTAAATTGTTTTATCGGTTTACTGTTAGTCTAGCAAAGTGTTTAAGTACAAAGATTTTTGGTATATTAATTCACCCACCCTCTCTTAGTATTCATCAGGGTATGGCCCTGAGCGTTCGATCGAGTGGGGGGGGTGGAAACAAGAGAATGCCTAGGGTAAGAATGCCTAACCGAATGTATTGGAAACAAGAGAATGCCTAGGGTAAGAATGCCTAGGGTCACGATGAGAAGAACGAGAAATTAACCCCGTGGTAACTTTTCATTGAATGAAACTGATAATTTGTTTGCCAACTGAAAAAAACTGCCCTAAGAAAACAACTCCGAATCTTGAAAATATGAGATAGGCTTTTGTAGGAAGCCCCCATTAAACAATGTATGTTTGAATGGATCATTTGTAGGTGTCACAAATTTTGAGATACAACCTATCAAAGTTTGATAATTTTTCACACTTAGGGCGCTCAAGTGATGATGTCAGTAGGGTATGGCCTTGAGCATTTGACCGAGTGGGAGGGAAAAAAAGGAGCATGCGTAGGGTAATAATGCCTAAATGGATGTGTTGGAACAAATAGTTTGTGGTCACAACAAGAAAATGATAAATTAGTCCCATGGAAACTTTTCATTGAATGAAGCTGATGATTTTTTTGCCAACTAAAAAATCATTGCATTAACAAAATCGCTTCGAATCTTGAAAATCTGAGATAGGATTTTGTAGGTAGCCCTCATATAACCTTGTATGTTTGAACTGATCATTCATAGGTACCATGTATTCTGAAATACAACCTATCTAAGTTTGATAAGTTTTCACACTTAGAGCGCTCAAGGGACGACGTCGGTAGGGTATGGCCTTGAGCGTTCAACCGAGTGGGGGGGTAAAACAAGACATAGTGTATCTTTCAGTATCTAAATGACAATTAAAATGAGTTTATTAGAGTTCATATATTCAGGTCTTAAATTTAACAGGCAATGTGTGGAAATGGACCTCTTCACAATATCTCCCTACTGAGATGATTTTAATGATGGTGGATTGTTGCTAAATGTAACCAAGTGATTATGAAAAAATTGCATTCTACTATAGAAGATGCTTTGCTACTTTTTATCTTCCATTACTAAGTATCCATGTTATCATTATTACCAATACCAATATGGTCATTAAATTTAGTGAAGTTGCCAAAGGCAACCAAATTTAACACTTATGATTTGGATGAAATGAATTATATGTAATCTCAAGATTATACAAACAACATTGTATTGTTCATTAATTAACCATTGTTGATTATTGGATTCAAGATTAAAGTTTAAAATAATGATGCCATGCACATGAAGAACAAGTTATATCAAATCTCAACTTCTATATATATCAAAATATCGAATAATTACAAGTGTATATCCATATACAAAAATGACATAAATGCCAACTCAAACAAAACATATGTCAATATACGTAAATGTATGTCCCGATGAATAATGATGAATAACAAATACCCTAAATGATATTGAGAGGGGGTGGGGGTGAATTAGTACATACAAAAACTTCTCAACAACTTATCAAGTTAAAACAATGATAATCGGTTGTCTTCATCACTGAACTTAAACATGGCAATACCGGTTAAGTACAGTAAGACTTCAGACATCTAAACCAGTAAAACTGAATACTTCAAATATCATTCAACACTTGATAACTACTTCACCAATATACATATGCATGTGTTATATCAGTAATACCATAACTATTAGCCCTACATGCATAATCACCTAAACAAAGAATACTCAATCATGACATGAAAAATACACAACTCATGACATAGATTTTTCACGTGGAAACCCAAATGGGAAAAACCACGGTGGGGATGAATACCCACAATCTTTTTTTTGAACTCTTTTGAAGCTCACTTTGTTAGGAGCCTAGTCTGGTTAAATACTTTACAATAAGGTTCTATTAGGAACTGATCCTATTAAAGATCACCCGGTTAAGGGATGGCTATATACCTTGTTAAAGTTTACCTTGCTAGAGGATTTGAAGAACTCAATGATCTTGAGTCACTTGGTTAGAGGATTTACAATAAGCATGTTAAAGCTACTCAACAAAGGGATTTTCCTGCTATTGAAATGGTTAGAAGATAATAGGTAAAGCTCTGATCTGATAACAACACTACATGCTAAGGCATATCCTTTTCAGTTCCTCTACTCTGCAATCACACTCTACAATTTTCCACTCACCGGTTTGGTAAGTATCTCATCACTCAGATACAAAAAAAACATTTGCCAACACTTACAATAACAAACATCATCAACCTTATAGACAACAATTAGGTCGATAGCATAAACTCTAAACCCTTAACATTTTAGGTTTACAATTACAAGCTGTCCAATCCTAACTGTTCAAACACTTTGCATAGAGTAAAACAATCTCAAACAAATCACAAGGCATTCTGCAGTGTTCATTCTTCACCACACATAGATACTAGTAACCCATCACGCTCTCTTCACATACCGCTAAGAACAATGTTCATTCTCGAGGTAGACATTTAATGCAGTCGATCTTCATAGGCAAGATCCTCAAGGAAATCCTTCATGTGCACAAAACTAACATGGCATCTCAATCTCATCCTTATTTCTTAGCTAACTCATCACAAAGTATCACCGGTTGCATCGTACAAGCTAGATTGTCAAACCGAAAACCCTAGAACTAAGACTACCAATCAGTAGTCACACTTAGTGAAACCCTGACACTGGTTCACTACATCTCTTCATAGCGGTTCTCCAACTTGAACAACAATAAAAACTTCTTCCAATCTTCATACCGATTCACCTATACTTATTGACATCAATGACAACATACATTATCATCATATCATCATATGCCAACATGTCCATATACAAAATATGCATGCCAACTAGACATGTAAGTATCCCAAAATGATCTATAACATCCCAAAGTATTGATGGATCATGAAAATTGATCCTCTTCGCTGCAATGCTCGTCTCTGAAGGAACCTGCACAAGAAAAATCAAACCATAATTAAGATTAGTTATTGTAGATACCTAAATTTGTCATGTTTAATTAAATAAATATTTTTTATTTATTTTATCCTAAGTCTTCTATTAATTAAATAAATCTTTATTTATTTAATTAATTTATTTATCCTCTTCTAAGCCTTTCCTCATTTAAATAAATACTTTTATTTATTTAAATTTTCCTTTTCTCAAATTAAATAAATACTTTTATTTATTTAACTAATCCCATTTCCTCTATTAATTAAATAAATCTTTATTTATTTAATTAATTCATTAGCCTTTTCTACCCATGACACATGTCATTCATCTCTTAATTCCTACACTACCTACCCTCTCATTATTTAATTATTTCCTCTACCTACCCTTTAATCCTAACCGACCATTTATCTTTACACCTCTTAATCTTATCCCTCCATTTCTTACAGTGTCTTCTATATAAGAGGATGCTTCTTTCATTATCAACCCGAATTTTCTAATGAGCATTCTAATTACCTAATGAGCATTCTAATAATCTAATCAATCTTATGCAATCAAGCCTTCTATCAGCCACATTTTTGTTCTTTGTTGAGCTCTTGTGCACTCATAAAATCTAAGAGCAAATATATCAAGCAAGATCAATGGAAAATATGAAGACAATGGAGATTGAAACCCTACTAGACATGTGAATGGTAATATTGCTTTAATTTTGTTGATTTACATGATCTTGGTTATCTCTATTGATATTGGTGAATGTTTCATTGTAGGACTTAAATTGTTTGTGGTTGAATCTTTATGGTTTTACAATAGTTTATCATCACTTTTCACCATATACATTTTGGCACGCCTAGTGGGACATGCATTTTTGTTAGATCTATGTTTTTTACAGGTTTTTCTAACCCTATATTGTTGTTTTGTAAAACAATTTGGAGAATAACCTTGTCCAGCTATGGTTTTGGACACAAGATTAAGATCTTGGAGAGATTTGATCCGATCTCACAAAATGATTGGAATTTTTGCACCAAATCTTTTTCACAGGTTTGGGACAGTATCAGGAGTGTTCAATCCAAAATTCAGAATTTGTGGAGCATATTTGAATTTTTTATGATTTATCATAAAAAAATTAATATTTGAAGCAAAGATAGCAAAATTTTTGGATTTTCTTACATTATTGGAAATTTCTCAGAATTCTATAGGGGGTCTATTTTTTGTGATTTAAATTTGGGTGCAAAATAATTCATTAAAAATTAGATCTTTAAAAATTAGGTTTTTTTCATTGTTTTCATCAGATCTGATAAACGGCTTGGAATTTTGCATCAAATATTTTTTTTCGGGTCAAAAATTATATTAGGAGTTCTCAATAAAAATTTCAGATTTTTTGGAACATATTTGAATTTTCTATTAATTTTTTATGAATTTTGATTAAAAAATAATTTTGAGATCAAATTAGTGAATTTTTAGGATTTTCTTACATTTTTGAACAAAATTATACATAGGATTTGTTCTTTGTGAATTTAATTTTGATGCAAAATAATTCGTGAAAAAATAGATCTTTAAAAATTAGGGTTTTGCAATGTTTTGATAATATCTCACAAACTGCTTGGAATTTTTGCAGGAATTGTTTTATGCAGGTTTGGAATGGTATCAGGAATTTCTAGTAACAATTTCAGATTTTTTGGATCAATTTCGATTTTTCATAAAAAATTAACTTTTGAAGCAAATTAGCAAATTTTTTGGATTTTCTTACATTTCTTGAAATGTCTTGAAATTTTACAGGTGGTTTGTTTTTTATGATGCAAAATAACTTGTGGAAAATTATATCTTAGAATCCATCAAAAAACTTCTTCTCAAAGGCCCCTATTTCACAAAACCTTTTGGATCTAAAATTTACCTAACTTGTGTGCTTGCAGCAGGGGTATTATTTCAAAACTACTAATAAGTTTTTTGCAAGATCTTTGGAAAGGATTTGATTTTGAAATTGCTTGCTTCGTCTTCTTTAGTCTAGAAAAACAATTCAATTGGTTCTCTAAAATGAACAAGTGTCTTTTGTGTCTTGAGCAATAAGCTCCTTTTGTGTTTCCTTTTAGAGGGCATGCCTCCCGAGTAGCCCATAAGGCCGAGTGAGAGGGAACAACCCAAGTGGTAACAAACTAGACCAAGCTCTTCCAAGCCACTATAAATAGATGTGTTTGTGATGAAAGTTGCAAGAAATGGGTGCTAATTAGTTCATACTGACGACATGTCTCTCCATAAACCCTATAGAGTGCAAACTCTATAGGCTGGGAGCCTTCCTTAATGGAGCATACATCGTTGCATGTATGGCCGCTCAAAAGGATGCCCTTACTAGACACCTTTTGTGTTAGAAGCCAAAAAAATTCTAGTTATTGACATAGGAGGTCAGACCTCTGAAGTGACTCACATTCTTATGGTTCTTAGTAGAGATACAAAGTTTGCCACATAAGTTTTTTCGTGGGAACTGGTGCTTGGCTTCCCCAGAGAAGTAAGTGCCTAGAGTAGAGCTAGTGGGGTCAAGCACCTAAGTATCCGCTTTGAATTGTGTAGCTTGGGTTAACCCCCCATGTGAGATTCAACAACTATTGTCTCGGCCAGCCCTAGGATTTGTGCTTGCATGATCAAAACACACAAACATTTTCAAACAAAACAAAGAAACATTGTGTCTACTGTGTTTTTGAATATATGCAAAAACATTTCACATAATATTTCACATTTGGAAACATTTTTGGTCCTTTGGACAAAAAAAACTTCACACATTGGGTCTTCACTATTTTTCTATGTTTTCTTGTCACTAAAAGTCAAAACATTGAGATTTGGTCACATTCAACAACTTCACAATTGGACAAAATTGTAAAACATTTTGAAAATCATGTTTGGGTTTACTTAAATTGCGTCTATGTTAAGAACTACAAAATTGCAAAAGATTTGTCAAGAGAAAAATGACTTAAGTTTTCAGATTCAAAGAGCTTCTAATGTTGCTTCCTATAGGGCTTCATTCTTTAGTCAACCTATCTTGGTTACACATAGTTAATGATTTTCCTTCACTTGCATTGCCCTCATACATATTTTCCAAATTTGAGTCAAAAGGTTACTTTACTTGTCCTCATCAAACTTTGCAAACCTACTATAACACAACACTAGGTGATTCTCACATCAAGATCCATCATCTTAGGGTCTCATTTGGTCTTCTTGAGTCAAGGTCATCTTACCTCATCAAGAGATCCATCATCTCTTTGGAAGACACACCTTACTCTTAAACATACATACCTGGAGTCAAGGTCAACTTATCCATCATCTCTTTGGAAGCCACACCTTACTCTCCTACTTTAATCTTACACTCTTGGATATTGCAAGTTTACCCTAGATTCATCTACATTTCATACACCTCTTGGTCTTCCATAGTCTTTGCATTTTCATCATACCTTTCATTTTTGGGTCAAGACTTTATTCCATGGTTGAAACTCGTTCACAAAGGTCTAGAAGGGAAGCCAAAGAAGCTTTAAGGTCTTTAAACATGAGTACCTATGAATTTGATGGAGGTGAATTCTAAAATCCATTTGAATACCGCAGTAATATACTAGACAATAAGAACAATGACAGGAAATGATAATGACAATGACAATGCATCTATGGATTCTGCAGAAGTTGAGGAAACTATCATGGATCCCAATTTTAATAAATTGGTTCAAGAAATCATGAAGAGGGATAGACACTATTTTCTTCAAGTCATGGCACAAAGTGGGACAAGAATACCTCATGGATTTGATATGTCACAGATTTTGGAGGATGATACAAACCAAACAAATCAAGCTAACACAAGACAAAGGAGGCCCAAAAGTGGTGGTAAGAAAGAGCATCTCGTTCTTGAGTCACCTTAATCCCTATTTCAAAAGCCTGAGATTCCAAATACATACAATCATTCTCATGCTAGTTATGATAGAACCTCTCATGAACAACCCAGTAGTCATCCTTTCCCATGGAGAAGAACTACCACTATACATAACCATGATGATACCCAAGATAATACCAATGCATACAATTACACTCAATAAAACATTCAAAATCATGACACAAGGAGACCCCATGTCAGTTTTGGGGGCAATATCCAAGATCATTCTTATGACACCTCCTATCCCCATGGTCATGACATGTATCGACCTAGACCTAGTGCTCCTCACTATAATGCCATACCAAGTGGTCCATATGCAAGCTATAATTATATCCCTCCTCCATATGAACACATCCATGATCAATAATATCCATATATGTATTATATCCCTTCTCCTTCGCCCAGTGGCTCAAGCATGGGACTAGCTCAAAGAGAAAAGACACCACCCAAGAATGACTTGCAATAGTAGATAAAGGACTTACAAAGGCAAATGGAAGACATGAATATACTAAAGCAACAATACACAATTAAGGATATATGTCCTTACCCATTTGATAGAAGCATTCCAATGCCTCCATTCCCTCCACATTTTGTAACACCAAAGTTTGATAAATACAAAGGCAAAGGGGATCCTAAGGCACACATAAGATAGTTTTTCACAACATGCATTGAGGTAGCAGTAGAAGAAACATACTTGATGAGATTGTACCCACAAAGCCTAGGTGAACAAGCAATGGAATGGTTTTCCCGGCTTCCACTAAGAATTAAGTCATGGGGTGATCTAGTAGAGCCTTTCATACAACATTGAAATAGATGTGTCAGTAGCCACCTTATGCAATCCTAAGCAGAAACATGGGGAACCTTTCTCTTCATTTTTACAGTGATGGAGAGGTCTTTCTAGTTGATTGTTTGTGATATACCACAAAAAAAAATGGTAGAAATGTTCACACAAAATGTCAACAAGGATGTTGGATATGAGCTAAGAAAATCATGCTTGTATACCTTCAAAGAGGTCTTTGAGAAAGGAATGGCGATAGAAAGAGTCCTTTTTGACAAGGTATCATCAAGATATTCAAAGAGAACAAAGAGGAATCAAATGGGAAAGACAAACTCCATTTTTGGAACAAGATTAAGAATACAGTCAATGACGGGGTAGTAGACGCAAATATTATGAAACCTAAGATAACTTTCCTCGATACACGCTCTTCTAGCTCAAATGATCAAGTGAATAATCAAAGGCAATCAAAACCTCAAAGAAAATACACCCCATTGGGAGAGACAATTGAAACAACATTCAAGAAGTTAGTGGCAAACAAGCTCATAACACTACCATATAATCCACCATATGAGCCAAAAGTGAAACCAAATTAGCGGAATGATGATGAATATTGTGAATATCACAAGAGTAAAGGGCATATAACTAGAAATTATCATAGATTGAAGAATATCATACAAGATCTCATTGACAGAGGTGACATAGAAGCGGATGGTTACACCTCCAATGAAGAGCATGTGATGTTAAAGGAGCCATTTCCTAAACATGACAAGGGAAAAGCCAAAACCAATAATCAATAAAATTATACTAAAACTCCCTATGATTATGATTCCACTATTAATCATATTTCAATGGACAATCATGTTTCTAATATCATTATAAAGGATAAAACTCTTGAAGGTCCTACCCAAAGGAGTAAGGTTGTCTTAAAAGGAATTGGACCATCTTCCTCATCTTCTAAAGACAAAACCTTTGAATGTAATTTCACAACCCATTGAGGTAAAGTCACCTTGCAAGGTGTTCCATCTAAGACCACAACCTCATCATCCATAAAGAATGAGTATGACCTTTCAGATTAGCTAGGGAAGACACCCGCCCTCATCTACATCCTTGAGATTTTATGCATATCCCCTACACATAAGGCCATACTTGATAAGACTTTGAGAGAAAATTCCATACCCACTGATCTGAACATGGACCAGTTTCAAGACATTGTGGGATACCTTTCTATTCCACATACCCTCACATTTACAAAAGTTGATGATGCCTCCATAACCAAGCCTTATAATGCACCTCTACATATTGAAGCCTTTATCTATAAAAACTAAATAAAATGAGTCCTGATAGATGGATGAGTAGATCTGAACATTTGTACATTGGATACTCTTAAGTAGTTGGGATATTATGAAAAGGCTGTGAATTCTACACGTGCAATCACCATAAAAGCAAATGATGTTGAAGAGTGCTCATCCAAGGGAATAGTCACCTTACCTCTCAGAGTTGGGCCAGTTATGAAGGATGTGGTTTGTCAATTCCTTGATGCAGATCTCACATACAATATACTCTTGGGATTCCCATGGATTCATGAAATGAGAGTTGTTCCCTCAACATATCATCAATCTATCAAGTTCCCACACAATGGAGTTGAAGTGTCTATCAAAGGTGATTTGAATCCATTCATGTATTGTAACAACCTATGGTCAAGATCAGAAATAACAATCCCAATCAATCGAGAAGAAACTCCATCATCAACATATGTGGATCCAGAATCATTGAAACCTTCTACATCAAAACAAATAGAGATCAAAGAAAAGTTCAAGGTTAAAGACATGGGATATGGTGAGTATATATTTCATGTTGATCAGCTCCCACTATCTCCTAAGATATTTAGTCAACATGAAAAACCTACAAACAATTTGCAATATCAAGGAACTGGTTGTGAACCACCTAGTGTTGTGGCTATTAAGTTTGAATGCAAATATCCTCTAGTGGTGCAAGAAACTCCTGATATCAATAGTCCTAAGAGTGGTTCCAACAAAGAATTTATTGAATATATCACCAACCCTCTTGAGAACTCACATGTCTTTATCATTTCATCCACTCCTTCCATTTCCACTTCGCTCCTAGGCTTGGATCAACAAGAATCACATTAACCCTTACTCATTGGGGATCAAAAATCAAGCTTTGAAAAGAAAAATATAAAAGTCAAAAAATAAAGAGAAATCCTTTAGTCCAAATAAAAATCAAAAGCTATTGGACTCTGCAAAAATTAAAGTCAAGGATTAAAATCCTATGAAGAAAAAGAGCAAGAGATGATCTCCCCTAATATCAAAATAACTAGGGGCAAAAGTTCTACAATTTTTAGTAAAAAACCATACTTGTTAATCCTAATTCTCCACCATGTCATAATACTTTCACTTATTTTCCCATTCATAATCCTTCATCACTCATCCACGCGTTCAACACATCCATTCCCTTCTGGCGATACATCATGGACCTTTAATGGAAATTCCTCAAAGGACTTTGTTATAAGGGATGCCCAAACTTCTTTAGGTGACGCGCATATGGGCATGTGTAGTCCACACACTAGTAATTCTATCTTAGTTCCTTCATCAAGGAAGACAATCACTTGAGCTACATATCATTCAGTCCAAGAACATTGAAGCTACAATCATAAGGTAAAGCCTTGCACATTTGAGGTGGGTGACTTAGTTCTCAAAAAAAATCCTAAAAATCAGCAAGACAGAGAGAAGAAGGGCAAGTTTAAACCAAATTGGCTTGGTCCCTACGTCATCATAGCAGTCTATGGATCGGGTGCATATCATCTCTCAACACCAGTTGGAGAACCTTTGGAGGATCCGATCAATAGCATGCACCTTAGTAGGTTTTATACATACCTCTTTAGAATATCCTAATTCAAAAATACAAAAAAAAATATATCAAAAATACAAAAAAAAATCAAAAATCAAAAAAATCAAAAAATCAAAAAAAAGTAAAGAGAAATAAATTCGTCCAATAGTGAAAACCACTTCAGTGGTGCCTTGGGAAAGTACCATAGTGAAAATTGAGTTATCGGTGCCATGTGTAGAGACATTGCTCCTCCCTCCTTCAAGATTCAATCTCATCCTTTCACTTTTGCACACACTCATAGCCTATCCATCCATAATAAACTTACCCATTCCCATCATGGCTTGTTATTGATCTACCTAATATTGGTTAGCCATTCACAATAAAACCTCCCTTTTCACCCTTTTCTGTCCATAATAAATTAGGTCCAATCTACAATTGGGGAAAAATCCTAAATCTAGTAATGGAATTGGTACCCAGAGCATTGCATGTTTTGAGGAGCATCGTCTTTTCATTCCTCCTTCTTTTTGCGCATAGTCCATAATAAAATGATCATTTGCATCACCAATCTGCAATAAAGTTTCATTCTTTTTCACAATAAAGTATATGTTTCATGGATTTAGTCAGTTTTAGATGAGACACAAGCAGCAGTGGGCTTTCAACAAATCAAATCTTTCAGCAAACTTTGGCAACAACATGGTTTTCAGCATAATCTATTCTTTATTAGAATGACAACATTGTGACCAAATCAAACATGTTAGCATATATGGCAAGAAACACAAATAACTTGAAGATTTCATTGTGTGTTGGTGTGAAGTCTTGGTTTTCTTTTGATTTTATCTTTTTAGTGACATGTCTTTTAGCTTTTCAGGGATGTCTCTCACTAGAGATTGTATCTCCAGGATGTCTTTGACTAGAAAGGCAAGGATGGGATATGCTCACCTATTATTTTTATGTTTGTGGACTATCTCTTAGTAATACTATGACTTGTCAAAGGATATGAGGATGTTGTGATTCTAGTGTGAACTGGGGAATTCCTTGTTTGCGACTATCTAATCTCCATGCAAACGGTTACAATGACTTTCTGGGTTGAAACTATAACTCGATAATAACCTATTTTCCATAGTAAAGCTCAATAATGATAAAGCAAAAGAATCTCTTTCACTTCCATATATTCTACCTTCCATTTCCCTTTCTTGAGTCTGCGTAGCTTGCTATCACACGAATGAGTATAATAACATGCCAAAAATATTTGCATTTCATGTAGTTTGCACCTGCATGCATCATCACATGTTAGCATATCTCATTTCATACATACATATATATCACAATTATATTTCATCTTGCATATATCACTGGTTAGTATCTGCATCTACATATAAACCTAGGAAAAGAATAAAAATATACTACATTTCATCATGTACATATCTGCATCAATATCATAAGCATCATAAAATCATCATAAAGCATATAGAAACATAAACACATATAAAAAATGCATATAGCTTCCGCAAGGATGGATCATCTCATCTCATATATATCAAAATAATAAAGTGTCATGATACAATGATGTCAAAATCTCATATGGCTACAAAATAACCCAAAGGTGTCTACATCATCATACAAAAACTAATAGAACCTAGATCATCTTGTTTGTCCCCTCTTGCAGACCCCGTGAGACCATCTTTTCACCAAAGCAATTAACAATCTTGTGTTTTCCCAAATATCAAGCATATACATAATGTATCTCAATCCTATTGCCTTGATTATGGCGTGGTCCTCAACAATTAAATATGTTCATAACCACTGTGTTATAGGGAATCTATCTCTAGACTCAATCTGGGGTAAGTACTCCTACATCCAATCAAATCAATCATGTCAATCCTAGTGGTACTCATGTTCATCACATAGTGTTGCTTATCTTATCCTATCCTAGCTTAGTGGTACCTATGTCCATCACATGGTGCTGCTCATCAGGCTCTATCCTAGTGCTTATGTTTATCACATTGTACTATATCCCATTTTTCTAGAGCAGTCACCTGATTTTATCAATTTGTTGACTTATCCTACACTCATCTTAGCAAACATACTTGTTTTAGGGAACCTGTTGAGTGAATCCTCTTAGCAACTTATCCAATTGGCAAGGTATCTTTATCACAAAATTGTCAATTCTAGCCTTGTTTTCAGTTTGTCTTACCTACGACATGTGTTTGAGTGAATCCTCTTAGCAGCTTATCCAATTGATAGCATCTGTTCATCACAAAAATATCAATTTTGGCCTCTTAGGACATAGACACGATTTTGTTGATTCCTCTTGAGTCGGTCTTTTTCCTGTGTGACCTTGTCATCCTATCTTGTCAATCTTTTCTAGCCTTTCTTTCTTATCGAGATATTGTCTACGATCTTTTCAAACACTTTAATCCAATCTCTCGAGGGGGCATATCATTCTTGTCATGGGGCAACTTTGTATCATTTTATCTTATTTTCTTTGAGCCAATGCGACAAGATGCATTGTCTCAAAGAGGGGCAAAATGTAGACACCTAAAATTGTCCTATCTAATTAAATAAATATTTTTTATTTATTTTATCTTAAGTCTTCTATTAATTAAATAAATCTTTATTTATTTAATTAATTCATTTATCATCTTCTAAGCCTTTCCTCATTTAAATAAATACTTTTATTTATTTAAATTGTCCTTTTCTTAAATTAAATAAATACTTTTATTTATTTAACTAATCCCATTTTCTCTATTAATTAAGTAAATCTTTATTTATTTAATTAATTCATTAACCTTTTCTACCCATGACACATGTCATTCATCTCTTAATTCCTACACTTCCTACCCTCTCATTGTTTAATTATTTCCTTTACCTACCCTTTAATCCTAACCGACCATTTATCTTTACACCTCTTAATCTTATCTCTCCATTTCTTATAGTGTCTTCTATATAAGAGGATGCTTCTTTCATTATCAACCTGAATTTTCTAATGAGAATTCTAATTACCTAATGAGCATTATAATCATCTAATCAATCTTATGCAATCAAGCCTTCTATCAACCACATTTCCATTCTTTGTTGATCTCTTGTGCACACATAAAATTTGAGAGAAAATATATCAAGCAAGATCAATGGAAATAGGAAGACAATGGAGATTGAAACCCTACTAGACATGTGAATGATAATATTTATTTATTTTTGTTGATTTACATGATCTTAGGTATCTCTATTGGTATTTGTGAATGTTTCATTGTAGGACTTAGATTGTTTGTGGTTGAATCTTTATGGTTTTACAATAGTTTATCATCACTTTTCACCATATACAGTTATATTATATAATTCACATTTGAAAAGTTAACATAAAAATCAATATACATTGAACTATAATTGAACTCTAAAATTCAATTCTTGTTTACCTCATCTCCACATTTCCTCTTCATCTTTGAAGGAGGCTTGACATATGTCTTCACTAGAGTAGGTATGTCCTAAAGATTTTTTAAAATAAACTACATATATTCACAAACATAAAATTTCAATACAAGTTAGCATATAATTATGGATGATAGGAACAAATTATATCTTCTACACACAAAATAAAATAAACACATGTACCTGAGCCATCTCTTCTAATTCTTTGGGTATGGTGGCTGCAGTCAACAATGATGTGAAGCCTAGAATTATTTGTACATAAAGATGACAAGTATGTGAAACTATAAATCTATGTAGACATGTATAATCATTATAAGTCATTTAAACTCTTAATTCAATCATGTTTGCATTCAATTACCTTTCCCTTGTCTTCTATTGCACTACTAGAGCCTGAATCATGTGACATTGCACTTGCGCTACTTGTGCCCTACAAGAGTAAAATAAGATAAACATGCAAGTTACTATATAATTTAATTAATGCCAATATAAATGACAAGCATGTATGCACAATAAAAATTTAAATGACTAGGTGCAATAATATATGTACTGTATAACTATCAACACCAAATGAAATCACCATCAAGGTGCCATCATGGACCTATGCCAACTCCTCCTCTGTCATCAACTATTAAATAGACCATGTATATAAACATTAGTACTTAATACTATCTAGATTATAAATATTCATTTAAAATAAAATGCACTATGAAAATACAACTCTTACGACTAGATCGTCAGTGTGTGATGAAGGTACCTCCTTGCCTCTAGCATGTGAGGACTCTCCAGGGTATTCTCCAATCCTTGTCATAATGTCTGGTGCATCATGCATTTCATGCACCTCATTATCTGCAGTGTCCATAGGAGGATCAATAGGCTCTCCAACTATACCTAAGCATAGATGCCCACACATAGCACAACTATGTGGCACACAAATATGTGGAGCCAAAGAGGACGTGTCAATACCACAAGATCCACCACTACCATCACTAAAAGGCTGAGCTAGTGACCCAGCCTGTGAAACCAAAAGGCTACTCAAAGAGTAAATAGTTGATATAGTCTATGATGTTGCCTCAACAATGATTTCTGGATGTTGCACTGGAGGTGGGGGATTAATAGGAGGGGGGACGTATGGGCCTTGTACTACTTGAACTTCCCTAGGTCTATCTTGAGGCATACCTAAACCCACACCCTCGAAAGGCTTGATGTCAAAGTAGCTAACATACTTGCCCAAAATAAACTCATCATACAATTTTTTAATGAAATAAAAAGGGAAATTGAAATTGTTGTTGGGTGCTTTATCAAAAATCATCCACCAACGATCCCAAAAGTTATTTACAATATCATCTTTTTTACACCATTTGATAGAAAGTTCTATTTTTTAAGAGTTTATGGGTTGTCCAATGCGGGGATTCATGAATAATCCAGCAATATAAGCTTTCAATATATCAAGCTCCTTGACTTTCTCATAGGTCAAGTCATTCGCATATCTAGCCCTCATGGAATCTCACCACAAAGAGCGACATTGTGGTCCTTGGTGACTATTTTTACATTGTTTATTATGGAATTGAGGGGATCTAACATTGGGGCCAGACGAGGGATTCTATTATAAACATCTACAATGCCCCTTAATTGGTTCAAGTTTTGAGCAATTAAATCCTGAATTGAGGGGGGGTTTGGCAATAAAAGGTTTGCTAAAGGAGGGTTTGGTGGTTGTGGCGATTATGGTTGTTGAAGATTTTCATTGTTATCCTCCATTTAACTTGACTAGATTTGAATAATCAACAAATTGGAAAGAAGATTATATTTCAATTAAAAAAACCTAGTTTGAATGAAAAAAAGCAAAAAACAAATAAAAAATGCAAAAAAAATTGATAAAAAACAACAAAATGGCAAGAAATCATACCTGAGATGAGAAAATAACAAACTTTTTTGCCTAAAATTGGAGATCCATCTGATATCAAATTTTATGCCTTTGGCGTAGCCCATTGGTGAAAAATGACCCACGGGCTGTCACATTGGGTATAAAATTACCCACATAAATCGGATATCCGATTTCTTTAGGTTTTTATGCATTAAAAATATTATATATCATGTATAGTATATAATATATTATAATATATAATATATTATATATTATCTATTCTATATAATATAATATATTATATTATATTATATATTATAATATATTATATACTATATACTATATAATATATAATATATAATATATTATGATATATTATATATTATATAATATATAATATATTACATATTACATAATACATATTATATATTATATCATATATAATATAATATATATATTTTTAATATAATATCTCATTGATATCAGATATCCAATATTATCGAATATCTGATTTGTTGGGGTTTTTGCCATGGAAAGATGTACTGACATCCAAGCCAAGCAAAATGTCAACATGGATTTTTCGCATTTTTTGGTGAGTGGAGAAGGCTATTTTTTTTATATCGCCACATTTTCGACCCCCATGATCCTGCACATACCCTAGGGTTAGGTTACAAAATATCTACAAGAGGAAAGATTAGGTCGACAAGCTGGATCCGATGGCATGTTGAATCTCCTTTACAAGTGGTCATCATTCTAAAAGAGGAAAAAGGGTCCACAAGATAAGACATCTCTATGACAAACGCATCATGGCAGCATGACAAAGGCAAGAAAGTCTTCAAAATGCAATGAATGGGAATGGTGGCACATCTGAAATCACCCTACAGAGTCACTTCTAGAGTAAAGGTGAAAATCCCTGGTGGTTGAAAGAAAAAAAGATCTGATTTAGGGTGTCGACCAAGTAGAAAAATAATCTCAACCATCGGGTCAACAACCACCTCCCTATAGAGCATTTAAATGCCAACGACCACCGAAAAATTTAAATTTAGTCATCGATTGAGAGATATCTCGTGCAGATGGACAAGCGAGATCTCTGTAAGTAAGCATTCAAAAATCCCAACTCAAGAATAAGTCACAATCGTTTGATTGGATTCCATGTGAGGATCAACGGTCGAGATTGCTTCAAGAAGGGAAGGGGCCCAGTGCATCCTCACCACATATCCCGTCACCTACTTGCCCGTTGTGTAGAAGAGATGTTGCCAAAGGGATACATGACAGAGAGGGAGGAGAGAAACAAGCCCCCCATTCTCACCATAGAAATGCATTACCAAAAGAGTATGTGGGGAGGCAGGAGAAAAGGCAACAAGATCCCCACATGCCTGCCACATAAATTGAGCTAGTGAAAAAATCATGCGAGGGCACGGGAAGAACCGAAAATAGACATTCATCATCTCACAATGCATCATTAGGAAGCAAAAAGGACCCCGCAGGGGCGCAAGAGCAATGCCAACTGCCCGCTCAGTCGTGAAACACAAAAGGAGGAACCCAAAGGGACTGTGGGGCATGGGAGAAATAAAAAGAGACAACCCTTTGGCCCATGACCATTAACACCAGAAGCCAAGAAGCCAGTAGGGAAGCGAGCGAGGCCAAACGTGCTATCTGCTTGCCCGCAACATAAAATAGGTGGAACAAAAAGATTTTGTGGAGGCACGGGAGCTAGAAAATGCCTACCGCTAGCCAATGGAAACCAAAGGGGGAACTGACCCACCAACAAAGAAGACCCTCTAGCCCGTAGCCATTAAGTGAGTTGACTGATGGTTCGGTCAACTCAAAAATAGAACAAAGAGCCCCAAAAAGGCGAAAAGGTCCCTCTGCATCCCCTCCAAAAACATGCATAATATGAAGGTTATCCAAATGTGCATAACACATAGGTTATGCAAAAAAAATGAATTTATCAAATTGGATCTGCAACTAAGCTGACAAAAAAAAGGTCAATATTTTGGCAACTCAGAGGGGGCCCTAAGCCTGCTTAGGGAAAGACTAGATGCCTAAAAAGTATCCATTGGGCATAGAGTCACAAAAGGAGAAAAAAAAAGGGAACTCTCCCTACATCCATAAAAGATGAAAATTTGGCAAATCTGAAGGGACTAACCAGTGCATGAGAACTTAAGGAAAGAAGAAGAACATAAATTATAGATATTCACAATATTTATAGAAGGATCTGCAAATCCCTTAAGAAAATGCTTTGATATGTATTCCATTGACTACAATGGGGAGGCCTTCACCATTTATCCTAGCCAGATTGAAAGAATTAGACTCCTTGCAGCCTATAATCACATAGGGGCCACTCCATATGGCATCAAAATTTGAGTGCCTACCTGGTTTTGCTCTGTTAGCATCCCATTTTAAGACAAAATCTCCAACTTGGGAGGTCTTCAAAATGGCTTTCTTATCAAATTACCTCTTCACCTATCCCTAATGGACATTTAAGGTCTTCTTGGATTTCTCTCTGACCTCTTGAAACTCTGTAAGTTCAACATACTTCACTGATAAGGCATCATTTTCTAGAACCTCCAACTGATGTGCTAGGTTTAGAGATGGCAACTCAAGGGATAGGTGAAGCCTTTCTTCGCTTCCATATACTAGCATGAAAGGTGAGTTTCCCAAAGGTCTTTTGGGAGTAATTCTCTCATCACATAGGGATGTTCCCAATTTGAGGTGCCATGACCTATAATTATTTTCAAGAGTCCTCTTGATGATTCTAATAAGATTTTTGTTGGAGGACTCAACTAATCTATTGCCTTTGGGATAGTAATTTGATGATATTTTTAGAAACACATCATGTTGGACAATCCATAGACTAATCTGGGATCCCACAAAGGCCTTAGCATTGTCTAATATAATTGTGGAAGGGGCTCCAAATGTGGTTGCAATCCCCTCAAAAAAATGAACCACTGAATTTTCAATTGTATCCTTCAAAGCAACTACCTCTATCCATCTTTTGAAATAGTTTGTGGTGACCAAAATCCACTTGTGGCCTGCACTTGACACTAGATTGATAAGGCCAATAAAATCAATCCCCCATTGTGAATAAGGTTTATCAATAGAGATGGGATGAAGGGGCAAGGCTTCCAACCTCTGTTTGCCTACAAAGAGTGCACACTCCTTGCATGGTCTGACCCATTTGTGAGAATCACTAAATAAAGAAGGCCAATAATAGCCCGACCTTATGATTTTCATAGTTGTTGTCCTTGCTGAGAAATGGTCACCTGAGGGTCCATTATTAAATTCTTTTAGCAACCTATTGGTCTAATCTCCCTGGACACACCTTAGAAGAACACTATTTAGGTCCCTTTTGAATAAATTCCTATCCATGAAAGCATGGGGGATGAACTACAACCTGAGATGTCTCCTCTTGGTTCTATCAATGTGAGGAGGATAGATGCCATCCCTTAGGAAGGTGATCATATTCTAGAACCAGTTAGATTGCACATTTTCCTAGTTTTCAACTTGTCCTTCATTTTGCAGCAAGAGGGAGACCTCTGAATCTTTCCCAAAAGATGAATTGAACTACTCATAGAGTCCTCTTCCCCTCACTAACCTAGTAGTTTTGATGTCAAGGTCATATGCCATGACCTTAGTGATCCATCTAGCTCTTTTCTCACCTATGTCCTTGTTGAGAAGGAAATCCTTAACACTGGCATGTGGAACTAGGAGTTGGATCCTATTATTTGAGAGCATGTGCCTAAACTTTTTTAATTCTCTCACCACTATGATGAATTTCTTTTCCACATAGTTGTACCTGAGTTCATATTACTTTAGGCCTTCACTGGAATAAGCTATGGGTTGCTCCAATCCAAAATGATTTAACTGTGTTAGGACAACAGATATACTTGCATCTCCTCCCAATATATAAAGGATGAAATCCTTCTCATAGTTTGGATTTATTAAGGTAGGAACCTGAGCAATGGCCTATTTGATCTAATCAAAATTCTTCTTCCCTTCATTGGTCCATTTGAAAGGCAGATTCTTCTTGAGCATGGTGGTGAGAGGTTTAACCACAACTGCAAGGTTTGGGATAAACCTTCTAACAAAGTTTATTCTTCCCAGAAAGCTTTGAAGGCCTTCCTTGTGATGTGGAAGTGGAAGAGGCACAATAGCTTCCACTCTCTCTGGGTCTATGGCTAGACCATCTCTAGATACAATGTGTTCAAGTAGTTTGCCCTAATCAATAGAAAATACACACTTGTTGGGGTTCAAGGACACACCATATTCTTTGCACTTTTTGAATACTTGTTCAAGGTGAGAAAAGTGGTATGTTGCATGCTTGGAGTATAAAGTGATATTATCAAGATATACTAGTAGTAAATGCAATCTTAAATTGGTTTGATTCTTGGACTAGGATCTTATTATAGCCTGAGTATCCATCCAAGAATGAAAAACTTTCTGAGCCACTGACTTTGGCCAAAATTTATTCCATAGAAGGGAGGGGATAATGATATTTAATGAGGCTTTATTGAGATCCCTAAAGTATACACACAATCTGATCTCCCCATTCTTCTTCCTAACCAGAACAAGATCAGCTACCCAAGAAGAATGCTTGATTGGAAAAATAATATTGGATTCTATAAGCTTGGATAGATCTTTTCTCATCAAAGGCTCAATTTTGGGGTTTATATGTCTTTGATTTTGTCTAACTGGCTTTGCATTAGGATCTAATTCTATGGTATGCTGAGCTAAAGTAGGGTCAAACCATTTTAGATCCTCATATGTAAAAGAAAAAATATCATTATACTCCTGAAAAAGATTGACATAAGTACTTTGATTACTTTGGGAATATACCTTTCCCAAGTTGAGAGCTCTTCCATCAGATATAGGGAATGATTTTTAGTCTCCTTTCTTTGTGGCTAGGTTCATTTCTCTCCCTTTCATCTGATCATTAGTGTTGAAGATTCCCTCCAAGGTGATCAATCCCTTGGGTAACTTATTTGGGCTCACCTGCATTATTTGATCTCCATACTGGTCCTGCAACATGTTTTTCTTCTTGTGTGAGAACTCTACCTCATCTTGTAGGAAGCTCACAATCTATTGATCAAAGTCAAAGACCTTCCAATTCACTTGGTTATCAGACACTACTAGTCTCACCACAAGTCTAATTTGTTGCTCTTTCTCTACTGCAACATGAGATGGAATGTCATGTTGAGCACCAACTACTTCTAATCGGTCAATATGTTTATTTTGATTTTTAGGGACACGAGAAATATTGAAGGCCTCAAAACCTTCAATTAGGTCCCATGCTCTATGCTTGTAGGTTTTGAGATGGTTGTTCTTGGTGGTGCTTTGGGCTCTAATCTGATTCACAAATAGATCACTGTCTCCATGCACCTTCAAAGATTTGATCCCTCTCTTTTCTGTCATTTGGAGACCCAAAATCAGAGCTTCATACTCAGCCACATTATTAGTGCAACCAAAATGAAGTCTGAAAGAAAATTAATATTGTCCCCTTTAGGAGAAATAAGAAGCACACTAGCCCTTGTACCATTCTTGTTCCTTGCACCGTCAAAGAATATATCCCACAGTCCATGCATGTCATTGTCTTCTTTTGAGAGATTGGATATAGGGGCATCCTCCTCATAGATGCAATAGGTATCTAGGCCCATGTGTTTGATCTCATCAACATGATCGAATTGAAATGCATTTTCCCATTCATCAAGTATGCAATAAGGAGCCTCCTCCAACTGAGTTGCTGGCTCGCTTACTAAAATTTCTTTTTTCTCTTCATGGAGGGTACAATTCATATTGATGGGACTTGGGGTATAGGGCTCTATATGATAATTAGAAATAGGCTCAGCCCTAATGGTTATGTTGGTACCATATCTTATCCTTAACAACATGTGAGACCAATCAAAAGATATGTAGCCACCTATCTTAGCAGTGAATTCCCTAGATAAACAAATGGCAAAATAAGTGTGCAGGGATGTCAATCACTGAAATGTCTTGCAATACACTACAACTCGAGCAAACATGCAAGCTTAGATTTAAATCCTTAATGACCCCAATAGTCTAAATTGTTGTGCCATCAAGTTGCACAACTCCTCTTGTGATAGGTTCATATTTGATACCTAGGCGGTCAGATATTCCCTTAGGCATAAAGGAACTACTAGTCCCACTATCTATCATAAAATTATGAACAAGTTTATCTTCTATTATTAATGATAGATAAGAAGGTGGAGGCTTAGTAATATTATTTGGATTCTTTGCCTCCAAAGGATGCACCAAGCTTTTATAAACTGAAGAACTGCAACCTTGATTGGTACCCTTTGCAACATCCATCCCCTTTATTTCTTCTTTAAGTAGGTCTCTTTGAAATGGGATAGAAAGAGAATCCCACATAGATACATTGATGTTGGCCCTCTTCATCTATTCAACAATATTAAAAGGGATGGTAGCCTTAGCAGGGACCTTTGCAACAACAAGGTCCAGTCTTGATATTATAGGAGCCTTAGATGACTCCCCTTGCATGACATTTTCAATCAAATCTTGCTACTTATTCAGAGAAGCCACCTTATCAGGGGTCTTTGGCATTGTAGTCTTCATGGAAGCTTGTAGAGTTTGAGCTATTGTGGTAGAAGAAGCACTAGGGCCTATGCCCTCTTTTTTGATCTTGTATTGCTGACCATATTATCCCCACTTGTCTAATTTATTCCACAGAAATCAGCCTCCTACCAATTCATAAAAGTTGTATCTCCCTATGGATGACTAGAGCCATCAACAAACTATTGTTGCCCTAATGTTGTTGGCTCATTTTGTGCCAATAAGTCTTGAGAGATCTCAACACTCTGACATGCAACCTGATTATGTGGTTGATTGCATGGAGTACACCAATCTTGTTCTTGAGCCAAATTGTTTTGTGTTGACACTAGTGCTTTTGAGGTACTTACAGCTATAGGATTCAAGCTATTCAAGGGCCTAGCATTTGTCCATTGGTTTTGCCCTTCAAAATTGGATCTTTTCTCTTGGTAAGGATTATTGTTTTTAAATTGTTGCCTCTTCATTGTCACTAAAGCTGGTGAAAAGGAGAGTGAGGTGGATTAGATAGTAAACATGCAAATCAAACATGAAAACACATGAAATCAAAAGACATAACTCAAGTCACATGAAAACATGAATAAGATGCATATACCTCACAATATTTTTACCTTCTCCTTCAGATGGAGCTTAGATGGAGTTGAAGTGTGCCCAATGTACCTCTAGCTTGATATTGATTTGCTCCTTGCTTGCTTGATGTGGATGGCTCTCCAATATTGTGCATAAATGGATAAAAATGGATCTTGAGGAATGATATGGATGAGATGACTAAGTGTGGATAAGGGATGATTTTGACATGGTAAGGATGCAAATGGTGATTTTATAGGCTCAAACTTATATCATAAGCTTACTAAACTTGGAGATTAGGAATGAAGGGATGGAGTCCTCAATTTATAGAAAGAGGAGAGGAAGAATGGATGGCTAGGATGGACTCAAGATGGAGGGCCATGATTTCTTGTGAGCTCACACAAGGCCCAAGAGAGGGTGTGGAGACCAAGAGATATGCCTTAAAGGCATTTCTTGTCTCCACACTCCTCAAGGTGCATTAGGAATACTTCCCAATGTGCCTTGAAAAGAGAAAGGGATGGGACATTCCTTGAAGAATGGGGAGGAAGAATTTAAAATTCTTCAAAAAGGGATGATCATGGGGATTGGAGGAATAAGAAGGAATTAAAAATTCCTTAGAGGAATGTGAGATTTTGAAAATCTCACATTCACCTTGGAAAAGAGCATTTAAGGATAGTGGTTGGATGGAAGGGACAAGGAGTTGACTTTGTGGCTAATCATGATGATTAGCCACTAGCAACTCATCAGGAGGGGGATTAGAGAAAAGGTTAGGTGGGATAGGATTTGTAGAAGGATTTGATTAGGAGAGAGAATGAGTGGAGGGAATTAAAAATTAGAAGAATAAGGTTAAGTAATTTTAGGGAGTTTCTAGAAGAATTTATTGGGTTAATGATGGATTAGGAAGATGACTTGTATGAATCATGTAGGTTAGCTAATTAATTGAAATTAATTAGCTAAGAGGAGGATTTGAGAAGATTTAATTTTTTGAAGAATAAAAAGAGGGGTTGATTTATTAAATAAATAAATCATATACTATAGTGAAAATATTAATTATAATTAATTAATATTGAGGGGAATTGGAATTTGCATAATTAATTAATAAATTAAATATGTGAGGAATTAAAAATAATTAAAATAATTATTTTTAAGTGTCTACAGTCACCAACTCATTACTAAGTCCTTGCAACAGAGTTAACTTCTTGCAAATCTAATGGTGGTGGAATAAGTGTAGGTGTATGTAGATGAATTTTTTATGCCATTGGAATAGGAGCCAAAATAGGCTGTTGTGTAGGAACCTCTAGAAATAAGGGCTTTGGAGACCTAGGAGACAACTTCCCAGCTTGCATTAGACAATTTTCTACCCTTATGGCAGTATCATATGCCCTTGGAAGATTATCTCATCCCATAGACTAAATCATTTCGCCCCTCTTTTACGCAGCGAAAAATTTGGCGATGGGTAGAAGATAGAAGAAGAAGGATAAGATGCCCCAGCATAAAGCGTGGGAGGTGTATGCCCCCTCGAGAATGTTTTTGGAAAAAATTGATGAGAAATTCTCAAAAATAAAGGAAGAAGAATTTGAGTGGAAGAGATAAATGAGGAAGAAATATGAAGTAGTCGTGGAAAATTTGGAAGGAAGAATAGAAGATGGGATATCGCAAAGGAAAGGGGCCCTCATGGGGGCCCATATAAGTGACAACGGGCCCAATGAGGAGTCATTGTTACACATAAGCCTTTGGAGCCACTCAAAGCAAAGAAGAAGAGAAGGAGAGATGGACCGCATTCTAGTTCGTGATCATCGCACCAAGAGGATTCGATGATTCGACCGACCGACTAGCTATGGACCACCAATATGTAGGACTATCCCCCTTTTTGGAATTTTTGATTTGGGTAAAATTTAGGGCTAGAAATGGGGGTCTAGGTTAGGTGGGCAACATGCATTGATCTCTATTTTAGCATGCACACCCCTAGGTTAGCGCGAGCACTAGCGATTAGTGTAGGCACTCGCTATAGGGTCGGGTAAATTAGGGTTTTTTGGGGGGGATGGGGGAGATCACCACGGTTGCTCGCACTTCGATGTGGGTGATCACGCTTCAAAGCGGGCACTCAAGGGGTTACGTGGGTGCTTGCACTAATGTGTGGGTGCTCACGTTGACTCATCCAGGAAGGGGCCTAATCAGGGTAGGACTCTCTGTTGGCACGAGCGCTTGCCGATTGGCATGAGAGTCACGGTTTTGGTGCAAGTACTGGGTAGATCAGCTCGTGCGCTTGGGAAGGGGGGAAATGAAGTTTTGGCTTAGAATTTTGGAATAGGGGGAGGGTATGACCGGTTCCTTAGGTCAGGAGAGAATTTTGGGGTGTGGAAGTAATGATTTGGTCCAACGGATGTAGGTGGAGATGGAGCCATTGGCTTTGAGGGAGCATTGGCCTGCTACGATAAGCCTATATCAAGAATTAGGTCATGATGAGCTAGAGGTGCTAACCACTCTGGGGTTACATTATGTAGGCAGGTGGCTAAGGATACGAATGCATACTGCTATGATGATGGCATTATTGGAGAGGTGGGATAGCTGGTATAACACCTTTTGTTTGCTGACTGGAGAGATGATAGTTACTCTCTTGGATGTTTGGAGGATCTTGAAGATCCTCGTGTACGATGTTATCCTTGAGTATTAGTTAGATGCAACTATTTTTAATCTATGAGAGGTGTGCGAGTATGAGGCACCACCAATGTTGGATAGGAGTAGGATGTATTTGGGTTGGGTGATGGGTGTTCGGTAGATTCCTCGACTGGTTTGTTATTTGTGGGTTCTTAAGTGGGTGAATCATTCCCGATTTGGATGGACATGAATTTCCTCTAGGATGGAGCCGATGTGTATATTTTATAGTTCATGATGGTATGCAATATGCATGGGGCATAGTGATTCTAGCCCAGCTATATCATGATATGCATTTGGTGGTCTACAAGGAGTACATGGGTTTATCTATAGGGGTCACACTTCTACACATTTGGGTGTGGGAGCATATTGAGGTTACTCGGCCACTGGGGGTATAGGACAGGCGGCCCCGACAACCATTTGTGGATAGATACAGGGGATTTCTACACTATACACAAACAAAATTCATATGGTTCTAGCAGAGGATTTTGGATGAGTTGGCATAGTTCACGTGGAGACCATTTTTTGGGATGTGAGAGGTGGAGGGATGACTGGCAGCTGCACTGGGTGGGAGTAGAGATGTGGATTTTTGAGAGATATGTATGTATCATGGAGTACTATTCTCCATTTAGGGTGGCCTGATAGCTTTGACAAACACAGGATATAGTGGGGGATATTCTAGTGTTTCCTTGGATTACACGGGAGTCTAGGTATTGGGGCCCTACAATGAGTCTCTTGGAGGGTTGGACTAGCTTCTAGACAACATTTCACTTGGTCTGGGATGAGCGGATGGGGGTAGGGGAGGATCCAAGCACCATAGGTGGATACAAGAGCTGGTGGGAGGGGCACTTGCTAGTGTAGCTTACCATTCTTGGGGTGTTGGAGGATGAGGAGTTGTAGCTAGGGCTTGACCAGGTGGTTGGTGGGAGGATGATGGCCTAGGAGAGAGAGTTGTGGTTGGCACAGGGCGTGGTGCTGGCAGACAACAGAGGAGAGTCTGGGTGGTATGGAGGAGGGATCCAGAGAGGGAGAGGGAGAGGATGCCCCAGTAGGAGAGGCTATGGAGGCTATGATTGGTGAGGGAGAGGAGGTTGTATCTATGGACATTCCTGAGGCATATGTAGAGGAGAGGGGAGGGGTGACATAGGCTAATTTTGACCATTTACAATAGGAGTGGGATACTTATCGAGAAAGGCTTCATTCTGTTGAGGATGAGCTATAGGTAGAGAGGGCTTAGCGAGAGAGTATGGGGGCAGAGGTGGAGTGGTTGACACAGGAGATATCCGATTTGATAGAGAGCCTCCATACTACAAGGACAAAGGTGGATGTTTTGAGGGAGGAGAGGGAGGAGTAAGAGAGGATGTTGGAAGAGGCTTGGATAGGGACAACCATAGTAGGACTACATGATGTCATTTGTGGGCAGGATGCCGAGCTAGTAGGGCTTCAGGCCAGGGTACAAAGGGCGGAGGCAGATGTGACATAGCTGCAAGGAGAGAGGGATGCAGCCTGTCAGGTATTGGTTACTACAAGGTTGGCACAGATATATGCTGATATTTTGTAGCAGCGTGATAGGGCAGAGAGGACAGCCAAAGAGGCAGAGTACTATAGGGTTTTGTACCATAGAGCAATGCCTATAGCACAACGAGTAGCCTCATACATTGAAAGTGTGTGATCTCACATGACCCATAGTCAGCGGCCGTCATAGAGTCAAAAGATAGGAGGATCAGTGGGTTTTCGGCCACCGACAGAGGGGAGGTAGAAGGATCAAGTGGAGGAGGTACAACAAAGGGGAGTGGAGAGATAGGAGGGGAGTGCTAGCTCCTTGTTTTACTTATGTATCATATTTTGACCCTTCAGAGCAACCATTGTATTATGATAGACACATTTTCCTCTTTATATATATACATGATTTGATGATGATGGATGATGTGTAGCTCTTTTTATTATGATGGATTCTCTTTGTTTTTCTGGTGATGTGATGTATGGATGGAATTATGAATATGTTGTACTGACTCATTTGTGATGCAGTGTGAATGCTTATACATGTATGTTTATGATCTATTGCTGACACATTTTTGGATGCAGAATGAGTGATTTATGTTATTTGATATGTTTATATGCAAATGTATGATGATGTAAAATGATTTGTGATGCAATCTGAATGCAATATTACATGGATGAATAAATATCTTTTATTTATGTAATGCATCCTACGTGCAACCTATGTGATAAATGTTTTGTTGAAAAATGACTATCTAAATGAAATAAGTAATGCAATCTATATGATATGAATGAATAATACAAAGAGGGAATATTCCAATAATAACACAATGATCTTAGATAGAAAATAGAACAATATGGAGGAAATTGAGGACTCCATGGGATTATTGGGTTTAGGATTTTATGGAATGGTGGTGAAATTTATGCACAAGAAATGTGCAGAGCCAACCTAGTTTGATATTACCTTGGGTGACTTGCACCACTGATTATAGGAATCAGGATGCTATGAGAAACCCAAGGCGTGGACTGACTCTTAGATAAATAGGAATTTCTTACACTCAGCTATGTAAGTGTTGAGAAACACTAATACAAAGTTGTGGGTACATGCAAGGAAACCCTCAAACACACTGATACCTCTTGTATATGAGAAGGTAAGTGTTGATAAACACTAGTACTAGGTCGTCAGTTTATACAAGAGAGATCCAAAACATGCCATGCTATAAAAAATATGCCCTAGTATGCAACTATTGTAACATACCTAGATATGGCAAATCCAAACAGTCATAGATAGTTGTAGTTGTAGGGCAAAAGATGCAAGTCTAAATGAAAAATCCAATAAATCAAACAAGTCATTAACTCATGACCAAATGATACCTCTTGCCAAGAGTAGGATTAGGGTGGAGGATTAGGTTTCTAGGTGAGAGAAGGATTCATCCCTAGGGCAAAGTGGATTTTTTGGATTAGGCAAGTGATCCTATGGTTTTGAAGATTGACTTGTGGACTTAGGACTGTTCTCAAGACTTCATGAAGCTCACACAGAGGCACAAAAGCTCAGTTTGATAGGACATTCCTTATTCATGACTTAGGCAGAGACTCATCATCATACGCGTGTATTTGGGAGGTGGAAGGGAAGAAATGTTGTGAATGGGTGGACTAGATGGAGGGTGTTTTGCAGTGTTGACCTAATAGACAATGGATCTAGTTATTTACCTTGGCTCCTGCATGCAGGTTTTCACTAAGGTAATTCTCCAAAGTGCCACAAAGTGGTTTTCACTAATGGACAAATTGCTTTTTTCTTTTCTTTTTTTGATTTTTAAATTTTTTTGTGTCACAAGGCGCCTGTTTGCTAGGTTTTCACCAAAGTGATGATTTTTTCAAGATCTTTTTCTCATTTTTTTATTTTATTTTATTTTATTTTTGTACTTTTCTTGATTTTTTTATTTTTTTTATTTTTTTAACAATTTAAGACTTTTTGAGGACTAGGCCTAAAATATTTTGAAGTGCATGATATTCATTGGATCCTCCAAAGGATCGCCTTTAGGAGTAGCCAACTGATAAGCTCCTAATGCATATTTTGTTGTGATTACATATGGTCCAAGCTAATTAGGCTCAAACTTGCCTTTCTTTTCTCTTTCTTTTAGGTTTTTCTGATTCTCCATGAGGACAAAATCACCAATTTGGAATTCCCGGGTTCTGAATTTTTTGTGATAACTCATGCGCAACCAGTTTTGATATACCTGAAGATGATTCAAGGCCTTGAGGTGCCTTTCATCTAACAATTATAGCTCTTGTAAGCGGGCAATTTAATATTCTTCATCTGGTAGGATGTTTTGTAGCAATACCCTTAGAGAGGGGATCTTGATCTCAAGGGGAATGATGGCTTTGGAGCCAAAGACCAGGGAATAAGGGGTGGCACTTGTGGGGGTGTGGATGGAGGTGCGGTAGGCCCACAAAGCGGGATGGAGTTGGAGGTGCCAATCACAACCAACTTCATTGATTTTCTTTTTGAGGATTTTGATTAGAGTTTTTTTAGAAGCCTCAGCTTGGCCATTGCCTTGGGGGTAATATGGGGTGGAGAAGCGATGTTGGATGTTGATTTTTTGGCAGAGTTCTTTCACATCTTGGTTTTTAAATTGTTTGCCATTATCTGTGATAATAACTTTTGGAATGCCATATCTACAGGTCAGGTAGTTTAGGATGAATTTGGATATCTGCTTACCAGTGGTAAAAGTAAGAGGGATAGCCTCTACCCACTTGGTGAAATACTCAGTGGCAGTGATAATGAATTTATGTCCATTGGAAGATGGAGGGTGAATTTTCCCAATGAGATCGAGCCCCCACTACAAGAAGGGCCATGGTGTAATGAGTGGCTGCAATTCTTGTGATGGTGCATGAATCTTGTCGCCATGTTGCTAGCAAGGGATGCATTTCTTCACATAGTTATATGCATCTACTTTCATTTTAGGCCAATAGTATCCTGTTCTCAAAATCTTTTTTAGCCAATGTGAGCCCACTTGAGTGTGCCCCACATATGCCCTCGTGTACTTTGCATAATGCCCATTCCGCCTCTTGTTTATCTAAACACCTTAGGAGGGAACCATCAAAATGCCTTTTGAATAGGGTGTCTCCAAGGATGGTGTAACGAGCACATTGGCGAATGAAGGTTTGTTATTGGGTTTTGGTGAGATGTGGGGGAATGGTGTTGCCTTTTAGGAAAGTAAAGGTTTCTTGGTACCAAGGGGACTCAAGATCAACAAGAACACACACCAATTCAAACTCTAGTAGGTCATATGCCGGTATAAATGATTGCTCAACCAAGAATTCACACTTCTAACTGTGTGTTGGCATCTGAAGGAGGGAGCCAATGGTGGCCATTGCATCTGCAACCCTATTGTTTGTTCATGGGACTTGGTCAAACTTCATTGTCATGAAGTGTTTCTTAAGATCTTCAACCATGGTACGGTAGGGAAGGAGTTTGTCATCTTTTGTTTGGTATTCATCATTGACTTGTTTTATGACCAGTTGGGAATCACCATAGACTTGTAATTCCTTTATTTTTTAGTGGAAAGCCAAGCACAATCTCGTGATGAGTGCTATTTTGCGATGTTGTTAGTACATGCAAAAGCTATCTTGTATGACTTTGGGATGCCATCTCCTTGAGGTGTGATCAATAATATTCCTGCCCCCGATCCATTTTGGGTGTAAGAGCCATCAAAGTATAATTCCCATGTGGAGGCTGTGGTAACCATCATAATGAACTCATCTAGTAGTTCTATGAGAATGGGATGGTCACCTAGAAGTGGAGCATCAACCAATTTGTCTACGATGACTTGTCCCTTGATTGATTTTATGTCTACATATTCAATGTCAAACTTGCTTAAGAGCATGACCCATTTAGCAGTTCTGCCATTGAGGGCAGCTTTTGACAAGAGATATTTAAGTGGATCATTCTTAGCAATCAGTTTTGTTTTATTATTCAGCATATAGTGTCAGAGTTTCTGTGTGCTAAACACCAATGCCAAACTTGCTCTTTCAATGTGGGTATAATTGAGTTCATACCCTACTAGTATCCAACTGATGTAGTAAATGGCATGGTCTTTCCCTTGATCATCTGTTTGTACCAACAATACCCCCAATGCCACTGTGGTAGCACATATATATAAGATAAGAGGTTTCCCAGGAGTAGGAGGCATCAATAATGGAGGTGATGCTAGATATTCTTTTAGTTTATCAAAGGCCTTTTGACATAAGCAATCCCATTTGAATTTTGTGTCCTTGCGTAATAGGTGTGCAAATGGATGGCACTTATCTGCTAGTTGTGAAATAAAACGTCTAACAGATTAGAGTTTCCCCTAGAGACTACGCAACTATCTGAGAGTTTTTTGGTGGAGGCATTTCCATGATAGCTTTTGCCTTTGCAGGATCGACCTCGATGCCTCTGCAGGAAACAATGAATCCTAATAGTTTTCCCGATGTGACCATAAACACACACTTTTTGGGATTCAGACGTAGTTTGTATTTTTCCAATCTTTCAAAGATCTTCTTTAGAATAGGGATGTGTCCATGTCTTGTCTTGGATTTGCCTAGCAGATCATCCACATAGTCCTCCATAATTTTATGCAAGAGGTCATGAAAATTTGTTGTCATGGCACGTTGATATGTAGCTCGAGCATTTTTTAGGCCAAAAGGCATGACCTGATAAAAGAAAGTCCCCCATGGTGTTGTGAATATAGTTTTATGTTGATCCTCATATGCAATCCTGATTTGGTTGTATCCAAAGAATCCATCCATAAGAGACAACATCTCATATCCTACTATAAGGTCCACAATCATATCTATATTGGGGAGTAGGAAATCATCTTTAGGACAAGCTCTATTTAGATCTTGGAAATCTGAGTAGATGTGGATACCCCCAGTGGGTTTGCCAATAGGTACAATGTTGGAGACCCATTCAACATAGTCTATTGGTTTGTTGAATTCTACGTCTAACATCTTTTGGAGTTCCACCTTGACCAGGAGTGCAATATGTGGGTGCATTTTGTGCAATTTTTGTTTTACGGGTTTTGCATCTAGGCAGACAATGAGATTGTGAACCACCAAGGCAGGATCCAACCTTTGCATATCGGCATAGGACCATGAAAAATTGATTTTTACCTCTGTAAGGAAGTTGATGAAATTTTGTTTCTCTTTTTCTATGAGGGACTTGGTAATGAGCACATTTTTTGGAGTGACTTCGGTGCCCATGTTGATGCTGTCTGTTTCTTCTATCAGCAAATTTGATCTATCCCATGGAAGGTAACCAATGGTAGGGAGGTCAAGTCCCTCATCGTCAAGTGCCTTTTCCAGGTTTTCACTTTCAGATACGCCCTTTGTTTTTATTTTTTGCTCATCCAAAGGTGCCGTAGAGAGGTTTTCACCTAGGGAATCATGTTTTTTGCTTTGATTATCTTTTTTGCGACTAGGGGCATTGACCTAACTACCAAAGTATTCCTTTTTGTGTAGTTGAATACCCCTCTACTCTGTTACAATCTTCCAAATTTTGCACAGTCAAGAGAGTAATGAGAGAATTATCATTGACACAGATGTCTAAAGTGGGTTTGTCTCGTTGGCCCTAGTCTATGAGTTTAGGATGGACAAGATGTAGCTCGTGTGAAGTGGGAGGGGTTATGGGGGTGATGGCATTGACATGAGTGTCAAATAAGATATCATTTGTGTATTCATAAGGAATTTCATGGAACTCCTCTTCGTTAGCGCTTTCAACATCCAAAGAAGGACTTGAGGGGGCACCAACGATAGTAATCTTGGGAGCCGGGGTGTATCCCAAGCCTCTATTGTATTTGTAGGAGATAGTATTTATGGGTGCTTTTCTTTCTTTCTCCTCTGGTCCTAAGCCGTGTCTTTTGTAACCCATTTTTTCAACTATGGCTGATGCTTTTGGGTACATTTTTTTGGATATTTTTGTTGGATCTTCATCTTCTTCTCGGTATAACCATGAAGAGACATTTGCATCAAGGCTCTTCTCATCAAGTGGGCCCCATTGCTGGAAGGTGGTATTTTGGCATTGCATGATTGGTTTCGGGTCTTTCTTGAGCTCTTTTGGTTTGCCAAATGACTTAGGAGATAGGGGGAGGTTGCCTATTAATAAGACCTCTTCCAATTTGTATTCTCCACAACCATTGTCTAGGATCTTGATTTGTGTATCTGGTTGGGATGAGGTGGAGGCAACATTTGATGTGTCAGATGGAGGCATTGGTGAGGGTCTATTTAGTGGGCAGTGATATGGATTTTTTCCCTCCAAGAGTTTGAAATATTGAAAAGGTTGTGGATCACCTTTGATAGTGATCTCTCTTCCATTGAAGGGGAATTTGATGCATTGGTGATAGGTGGACGGTAGAGCCTATAAGGAGTTAATCCGTGGCCGACCGAGGAGAATGTTGTAGGGGAGATCAAGGTCTAGTACTTGGCAAGGGGTTTCAATTGTAATAGGGCCCACTTGAAGAGGTAAGGTGATCATGTCCTTCGAAACTCTTTTCGTATCATCATATATTTTTATTGTGATCATTCTTGATGTGTCTACCAGGTCCTCAGAAAGTCCCAATTGTTTTATTAACTTGTATGTACATAGATTAAGTCTGGATCCACCATCTATCAAAATACGTTTGACCTTGTGCTTTTGGATAAGGGCTCCAATGTGCAAAGGTTTGTTGTGGTCTTCATTTGCAGGAGCATCTTTGGAGGTAAATACAAGGTGTTGTTGGGCAGCAAGGTTTCCAATGAGAGCTTGGAATTGGGTAGCATTGATATTATTAGGGACATGGGACTCAAGGAGGGCTTGTTCCAAAATTTCTTTATGTACAGGGGAAGTCTTGAAAAGTTCTAGAATGGAAATATGAGTGGGGGTCTTCCCAAGTTGGTCAAGGAGGTCGTATCGATGGGTGGAAGACATGGGTGGGGGATTTGGTGGGGGAGGAACTCCTTGGATGGTGAATTTACCTTGGCCTGTGGTTACATTGTAGTCATTTTGGGAATGGGAGGTGGAAGGCATGGCGCCTTGAATGACTATCCTACCAGGATTTGATCTGCTTTGGGAAGAGGGAGGATTAGCTCCTTGGATAGTTATGACATTAACATGGTTGTCTGCGGGTTCAATGCAACCTACTAAAGAGTCAAAGCCAGTTATGTGATTAGTGTAGTCATAACTCACTATGTTAGATGATGAGCCTTTTCCTTTGTCCTAATTTGGGAAGGGTTCCTGGTACATTTTAAGTTTTTCATTGTTATTACTAGGTTTTGGATTTGCTACCTCAATCTCACCCCTATCAATGAGATCTTGTATATAGATTTTAAGCTTCATGCACTTTCGTGTATCATGTCCCTTGATACGATGATACTCACAATACTCATTCTTATTATACCACCTAGGTTTGGGTTGATTGAGGTCAAACGAGAGAGTGATCGAAAAGACAACCACACCTGCTTGGATAAGTTTTTGAAACACCATTTCAATAGGCTCAGCAAGAGGAGTGAAGTCTCTTGGAGTCCTATTATTCGATCAAGGTGGTCGTCCTTGGATTGAGACATTGTTATGAGGCCTTTGGGATTGATTTTGATTGATTTTATTGTTTAATTGATGATTATTGGTGGTGGGTTTTGGGGGAGCAACCACGGTTTGGACCCGCTTTGCATCAGTTACACCATCATTGACTACGTTTTTATTTTTAGACCAGAACTTTGGTTTGTCATTATGATAAGAGGAACAAATTTGTGTCAATTTTTGGTAATGTTTCAAGGTTCCTTCCTCCAACAAGACACGTTCAAGGGCGAGGCCCTTATCGATCAATTTTTGGAAGGATTTGATACATTGAGACATCAGAGGTCTTGAAATTTTGGGTATGAAGTTCTTTAAATAATTCAATTTGATGTTGTTCTAGCATGTCCCATTGGAATTTCTTGATAAGATGTCACCACCTTTGCATGAAGTTGGTGAAAGTCTCTCTAGACCTTTGTTTTGTGTTGCACAAGTCCATCATAGAAACATCATTAGCCATGTTGTAGGCATAGTGAGCTACAAATTTCTCTGTTAAGTCTGGAAAGGAGATAATGGAACCTCATGGTAGAGATGAGAACCATGCCAGGGCATCTCTTGTGAGACTCTTGGGGAAGAGTCTGGGAAGGTATATGTCACTATAGGAGACTTCTTGACATAAGATGTGAAATTCCCAGACATGGTCACGTGGGTCTCCTTTGCCTTCATACTTGGTGAATTTATGGATCTCAAATCCTAGGGGGTAAGGTACAATTGATATAGATAGGTCATAAGCACAAGGACAAAATTCCTCAAATGAGTAAGGTTTCCTCTTATTAGTCCCTTCTTTCATATCCTTGATGATATTTTTCATGTCTTGAATTTCCTTGATGAGGTCTTGTTATGGACTTTGATAATGATGAATTGTATTTGCCCCAAGAATTGGATGAGTCAAGGAAGATGCACCACCACCAATGTATTGATATGATGAGGAGGCAAGCATATGAGATGTGATGATCGATGTCGCTAGGATTTTAAGTGATAGTTGATTGCGACCCACAAACTATTGTGACAGGATTGAGTACGGCCTAGATAAAGTTTGCGACATTGTTGACAGGAAGCAAAGTTTGTGGAATAGAAATATGTGGTTGAATGGAAGGAGGTGGTATAGAAGTGTGTTGGAGAATAGATGAGATCAAGTTTGATAGTGGTATAGATGGTAAGGAGGAGGAAGGTGCTGCAAGTGGCATTGATTGAGTCTGGATGATTGATGGGGTTGCAATTGATTGAGTTTGAATAATAGGTGCAACACTCTTTGTGGGACCGAGGTCTCTTGTGGTTGTTGGCCGAGAGCAGATCTATCAAATTCAAGTGGAAGTTGAGCCCCATTTTCAAGGAGGGTTTTTAGAAGTGCAGTAGGATTGTGTTGGATGAACTTTTCAATCATAAGAGTCTGCTAGGAAAGTTTGCACTTCTAGAGAGAGTTCATCTTGGCTAACCATATTAGGATTTTGGCTTTGATCTTGATTGCTAGGTTGCCTACTTTGTGTAGGATCTTGTGTGGGATCTTCATATAGGACACTAATGTTTGATATGTCATATTGTTGTTCAAACATCCTTTCCTTTTGAGATCGAGTTGTGACCATACATGAATAACCTTAAGAAAATCTTGTAGGAAGAAATTTTTGATGAAAGGACTTAGTAACATTTTTTGTGGAATCTTAAGATTTTGTCTTTGATATCAAGGGATTTTGCTGATTGGTGGGGTTCTTGGATTAGAGTTTGGATTTGATTAGGATTGACACCTTAATCCTTGGATGAGGATTTTAGGTGGTGGATGAAACCACAAGCAAGGTAGTGACCAAGTTAGGTAAAATTTAGACCTTTGAATGATGATTAAAAAGCCTCTTTTCCACCAAGGGTTGACTAATGACCCTAAGCGAAGAAAAGGCACAAGTTAAGAGTCTTGATCGACTCAAAAGGATGAGGCAAAAGATACTTAGAGAGGATTCTTCTTCAAGCACAAGAGCCAATTGACTAATTATGAGGTCTAAATGGAACTTCACAAGGCATGCAACCTTAATGTGAGGTTAAATTGGATTAAAGGATGATTGGATTTGGATTTTGAGCATTGATTTGATAGTGGAGGGATATTGATTTGATGTGCTAAGTCCTTAGGAAATTGAGGATGATTGATTGAGGAGGTATGATACTGATGACTAGAAGAAACTTGATGACTAGGTTATTCTTGGATGAACATGACTCAATAGATGATTGGTTCGGATGACAAGTTATATGAAGGGACACGACCATCTCGATTTTGACAATAGTTGGTGTTAAAGGACAAACCTGAACCTTGATGGAGAGCATAGACTCTTAGTTCATCACTAGCATCAAACTCATTGCTATGACCATGGACGTAATCGTGGTAATGATGCAAGAATGTCCTATGTTTGAGCAAGAGTTTATGGATGGTATACCAAAATTTTTGATGCCTAAGGAGTTGTGCTTGTGCGAGCTTCTTCTTCTTGATAGGTCGGTGAATTGACTTTTTAGGATATTTATACAACTTGGGCTTATGAAACATGAGACAGACGGAGTTTTGATGCAATTTTGGACTTTGTGTGGGTAATGATTTGGATAATTGTTTGTGTTTGGACATGTGTTTTTGCAAAGTGTTTGAGGATAATGATGTGTTTTTAGTCTTCTCTTGGCAAGTATGTATCAAACAAAGCAAACACAATGATCAAACACATTTTATCTCAAAGACACTCATGCTCATATATAACACTCTTAAGGCTTAGCATGGACAATAGTGATTGGATCCCAATTTGTTTCCTAGCTACGCTTACCTAGAGCGGACACTTAGATGCTTGACCCCACTGGCTCCCCTCCACAACACTCACTTCTTTGGGGTAGCCAAGCATCAATTCCCATGAAAACTCCTCATGGCAAAATTTGTGTCTCTACTAAGAGCCATAAAAATATAGGCGGCTTCAGAGGTTCGACCTCCTGCACCAATGACTAGAAGGTTTTGGACCACTATGCACAAGGTGTTTAGTATGGCTTCCAGTTAGGAGCTACCCTTCCTAGTTGTGAAAGCACAATTGAGGCCTATAGCCCAACAAAGCACCAAGAACTTAATAGTCACACAAGCATGATTGAGATCTCTAGGATCCTACTAAGCACCCAATGTGAGAGTGAACTCTCATATAGCCCCAACCATTGACCCTTTTGTAGTCAATGACCTATTTATTATAGTGAGTTGGGAACTCCAGGTCTAGGTGTACTCATTTGTGTCATTCCCCTCTTACCTTCTCAAAGAGCAAGTTGGGAGGGTAGGCCTGCTAAAGGTAAGCATGCAATCAAATAAGCAAATGTTGGAGGGTCTGGTTTTCTGATCGTCTAGCTAGATGAGAGAATACTCTCCTACCTTTACGCTTTTCTCAAAACACATAAAACAATGATTCATTCATCATTTAACTAACATCTAGGTGCCTAGTTAAAAAAAAAAAGAAGCACAATGTTTGGTTGGGTCTCCTAGGCAACCTGCAAAAAAGTGGATTAATAGTTTTTTTTGCTTTTTAAGGTTTTGGACGGTCGATTAAAACTGCAAAACTGAAAAAAAGAAATTAGTACCCACTACACTACACATACAACGCATGCGCTAAAGTACAATCAGTCACACTGAAGCGCCTGTGCAGGTGCTGAAATGCCTACGTAGGTGCCGAAACACTTGCATACGCACTGCAGCAAATAAAAACAATAAAAAAAATATAAAGTGAACACAAAGTGCACAGGATTTTTACACTTGTCTGTCATGTTGATCTAAGCTGCTTGCGCTAAAACACCTGCGCTCGCACCAAAACGCTTGCGCTCGCGCTAAAATCCTGAAAATAGAGACTGAATAAGTTAGCGGGTAAAATTTTCAAAATTCAAATTTAAAAATTGAAATGAGGTTAAGAGAGGGATTTTTTTTTAAAATGGTCGTGTTGATTAGAAGTTGCTTGCACCGAAATGCCTATGCTCGCGCTAATGCGCTTGTGTAGGTGTTAAAGAGAAAGATAGAAAGCAAATTTTTTCAAATTTAAACAGAGCGGGAAAATATTTTGAATGTTTTAAAGCAGTCGCGCTAATGCGTTTGCACTCACGCTAATGTGCCTGCACATGCACCAAAACAATTTTTCTCTCCCACTAAACCCGAGTCACTCACGCTGATTTGCAGTCTCTCGTGTTGTTCCAAAATCTACGTCTCACAACTCACAAAAACTCACAAAAATGTTAGTTTTTAGAGACATGGGTCCCACCGAGCATTCCAAAATGAAGCTGGTGAAAAGGAGAGTGAGGTGGATTAGATAATAAACATGCAAATCAAATTTGAAAACACATGAAATCAAAAGACATAACTCAAGTCACATGAAAACATGAATAAGATGCATATACCTCACAATATTTTTACCTTCTCCTTTGGATGGAGCTTAGATGGAGTTGAAGTGCACCCAATGTGCCTCCAACTTGATGTTGATTTGCTCCTTGCTTGCTTGATGTGGATGGCTCTCCATTATTATGCACAAATGGATAAAAATGGATCTTGAGGAATGATATGGATGAGATGACTAAGTGTGGATAAGGGATGATTTTGACATGGTAAGGATGCAAATGGTGATTTTATAGGCTCAAACTTATATCATAAGCTTACTAAACTTGGAGATTAGGAATGAAGGGATGGAGTCCTCAATTTATAGAAAGAGGAGAGGAAGAATGGATGGCTAGGATGGACTCAAGATGGAGGGCCATGATTTCTTGTGAGCTCACACAAGGCCCAAGAGAGGGTGTGGAGACCAAGAGATATGTCTTAAAGGCATTTCTTGTCTCCACACTCCTCAAGGTGGATTGGGAATACTTCCTAATGTGCCTTGAAAAGAGAAAGGGATGGGACATTCCTTGAAGAATGGGGAGAAAGAATTTAAAATTCTTCAAAAAGGGATGATCATGGGGATTGGAGGAATAAGAAAGAATTAAAATTTCCTTGGGAGATGAGATGCCTAGTGTATACACATAAAAATGGCTATGAGCAATTAAATAAATATTTTATATTTATTTAATGATTATCCTTCTATTAAATGGTTAATTTGAAAAGATTAATTTATTTAATTCATTTTCATGTCTTTCTATTAATTAATTTAATTGAAATATTTAATTAATTAATTCATCTATCCTATTCCCCTAAATTAATTAAATATCTAATATTTAATAGTCATTCTCCTATCCTATAGTCTCAAATATTAAATGATTTCCTAAATTATTTAATCCCTTTTCCAACTCACCTTCCATCTCCACTTCATATTCCCTTTGCCAACTCATCAAACATGTGGCTAAGGAAATTAATATTTCTTAAATATTAATTCATCATTTATCTCCAACTTCCAAAATTAATGAATATTGTGTACGTACACACATTTCATAACCATTTCCTATATTCTCTCCAACATCCCCTGCATCTTAGGAAGGACTTGAATCCACTTGTCCTATCATGCTTAAATTTTCTCCAACCATCCCTAGATTCTCTCAGTCAACAACCTAGTCCAGGTGAGATGAGTGACACTTGTCTTCTCCTTTCCCCTTTCTCTCAACCTTCACCTTTTCTCACAGCCATTCAAATCTATAAATCTAATCAGGACCGTTGATCTAAGCCTTATCATCTAATCCTCTCAAGGTCTATAAAATCAAGAGCTTCAGTTGAGAGAGAGTTAGTCTTAAAATAAATCATATGCATCCGTGAGTTTTTGAAGCAAATAGAAAATAGTAATATCAATAAAAATTATCATATAGTATCATATAGTATAATCATTTAGCATAATCATGTAGTATTGCATATCATAGTATCAGTTAACTACAAGTTATCAGTCCATTCTTCATATGCCATCTTGGAAGCCATCAATGCATTGTCTGAGAGCACACCATCTGCAACTAGGAATAGTGGAGTTAGGACACAATGAGACATAAGCCATGAAGGTAATATTAGTATTTTATTTCATATGTACTTCATGTAGTTTCATTGGTTGAGTTTGGATTTCCTATAGCATTTCCATTTGTATTTTGTGAAACTAACTTGTTGTAGGTAGCATTCTAAGGATGAAATTCAAGTCGACACATTTTGGCACCCACCGTGGGGCTCATAGACCTCGCATATACCTTTTAAAATCTTGCAAATAGTAAAATTAACGCATTTGTAATGTAGATTCATGCATGTGTGAATTCTGACAGTGTTTTTGTTCTGCAGGTTAGCGCATTTGCATCCTAGGTTAGTGTATTTTCCTTCTAGGTTAGCACATTTGCACCATAGGTTAGCGCATGAATATTTTAGGTTAGCGCTTTTGTCTTAAAGTCTACGCATTTGCATTACAGGTTCATGCATTTGTGTCCTAGGTTAGTGCATTTGTCAAAGAAATTACACTTTCGTATCCATAGAGCAGCGCTTTTGTAGCCTAGGTTAGTGCTTTTGACCTATAGGTTAACGATTTTGAGAAAAAAGATAGTGCATGTGTTAAATTAGCGCTTCTGTTTACAAACTAACAAAATTCCTTGCAGGTCTGAATGTCCAAGAAATTAGATTTTCCCAGACTACTAACATGCATGTGCAGGATGGTGTTTAAGGAAAATTTTATGCATTTCCTCATCTAGTTAATTAAAAGTGTTCATTTGGGAAGTAATATATCATATTTTATTCATTTAATCTAACAAGAGGACAAATTGACAGAATGCAACTTGTATTTTTAATATTTTCTCTAAAATAGTTGCACATAAACTTGTAAGAGGGCTAAAATAAACACCATGCTTGTTGGAGGAACATCTCCAAATAGGACTTAGCCAACAATTGCTTTGAAAAGGTTAAAAAGAACACTTGTATTCCGTGTCTCGAAAGTGGTAGGTATATGCTCTCCCCTTAATTGGGTGACCAAAAAACCAAACCCACTCTTTTACGCTTTCTTTACTTTTAAGCAATTAAATCCTTTAGAAAGCCTACCTTTCCAAGCTACCTTGAGGGGGCCAGTGAGAGGGGAATGACCTAAAGTGGAAACAGGCTAATACTGAGTCCTTCTAATACACTATAAATAAATTGTGTTTGTGATGAAAGTCCCAAACAACATGTGTTGATAAGTTCATACCGACACTATGTTTCCCCATAAACCCTATGGAGCATAACTTCTATAGGCTGGGAACCTTTTCTATTTACAGAGCTGAAAGTGTCGCATGTATGGCCACATGAATGGAAGCCTTTACTAAAAACCACTTGTACTAGTTGCCAAAATCCTTCTAATTGTTGGCATAGGAGATCAGACCTCTGAAGTGGCTTACATAGAGATATAAAGTTTTCCATGAGGAGTTTTCATGGAAACTAGTGCTTGGCTGCCTCGAAGAAGTGAGTGTCGAGGGTGGAGCCAGTGGGGTCAAACATCTAAATATCCACTTTGAATAGCGCAGCCTTGGGGGAAACCCCACGTGAGATTCAATAATTATTGTCTTAGCCTACCATAGGAATTGTACTTTCTTGTGCATTTTGTTTATTAGACATTGTGTCTTCTATGTCTGTAACATGTTCCAAATGGTCAAAAATTGAAGAAAATTATCATATACAAGAGAGCAAAAATCCAACAAATTACTGAAAAAGTGTGATCAAAAGGGTAATACAAAAAACATTCCAACACTTGAAACACCAGATCAAAATCAAAGTGTCAAAACATCAATATCAAAATAATTCTTGAAGTAGATTTGTCTCTAAACCATCACGTATTTTTAAACTAGCTCAAACAACTAGGTCACTAACCCAGAAGGTTCTATAAACATCAACATTCAACAAGCTATTGATTCAAACATCTTAAGTGAAAAAAAATCGACATCCTTATCAAGTTTCTCATCAGGATAATAAAATCCTCTATCACGAAGCTTGACCAATCTATAATAGCTTCCTAATCTTGGATATATCTTTCCTATTTTGAACCTAGGTTATGTATATGGTGAAAATGGATAACAATAATAACAATATTGAAAGGCTAAATGAATTCAACCACCAAACCCTAGCCTAAAAATCAACAAAGATCCACCATAACATATGAAGATTACCTAAGACAATGCAAATCAAATGAAATCACAAAGATTATACCATTACATGTCCAATAGGGTTTTGATCTCCATTCTTCCTATCTCCATTGATCTTGCTTGATATATTTGCTCTCAAATTTTATATGCACAAGAGATCAACAAAGAACGGAATGTGGTTGCAAGTAGGATCGTAGTATAGTCAAGTCCTTAAGATCAGTGATTAGGATGATTGATTAGAATGCATAGAATGATTAGGGTTTGATAATGAAGGAAGCATCTCCTTATATAGAAGACACTATATGAAATGGAGGGATAAGATTGAGAGGTGTAAAAGGAGGTCGGCTATGATTAGAGGGTAGGTAAAAGAAATAATAAAATAATGAAAGGGGTAGGTAGTGTATGAATTAAGAGATGAATGACATGTGTCATGGGTAGAAAAGGTTAATGAATTAATTAAATAAATAAGAATATTTATTTAATTTAGGAAAAGGATAATTTAAATAAATAAATGTATTTATTTAAATGAGAAATAAGGATAGAAGAGGATAAATGAATTAATTAAATAAATAAGGATTTATTTAATTAATAGAACAATTAGGCTTAGATAATTAAATAAATAAAATATTTATTTAATTAGACATGACAATTTTAGGTGTCTACATTTTGCCCCTCTTTGAGACAATGCGGCTTGTCGCATTGTTCCAAAGAAGATAATATGAACTGATACAGAGTTGCCCCAGAATGGGAATGATATGCCCCCTCGAGAGATTGGATGAAAATGTTTGAAAAGATTGCAGACAATCTCTCGATAAGAAAGACAAGATAGAATGGATTGACTGGATAAAGTGACAAAGTCACAGGATAACGAAGACTGACTCGGGAAATGAATGCGAGGGCTAGGGTAGGCTATAAGATAGACCATGAGGGAAAATACATCCTCATTGTCATCTACACATTCACAAGAGCATATTGCAGAGCAAAAATAGAGCAGGAGCAGTCAGCAGCGATGGCATTCACTCACAGATTCGACCGCGTTCGCTGATTTTAGAGGCCAACAGAGGCAGGAGAGCCGGTAAGTACCAAGATAGAGTACTTTGTGATGAACAGGGAGTACTGAAATATGAGCAGCACTTTGTGATGAACAGGGAGTGCAAATGTGAGTAACACTTTGTGATGAACAGGGAGTGTCACACACGTAGTACTTTGTGATGAACAGGGAGTACCACTAGGATAAATAGCAACACTTTGTGATGAACAGTGAGTGTCACTAGGGTAGATAGCCATATGCATTTAGATAGCGAGTAGCATTTTGTGATAAACAGTGAATGCCACTATAACTGACATGATTGAGTTGTTTGACTGCAGGAGTATTTGCCGATGCTAGAGTCATGAGAAAGATTCCTATCGACGCAGAGGTTGCGACCTGAGTTGTCACTCGAGGACAGAGCTGCCATCGAGGAGATGGGTTTGAGACATGTGCTGTACATGCCTGAGTTTCGAGCAAACATGGGTTTGCTGACTGCGCTGGTTGAGAGATGGCACTCTGAGACGTGCATGTTTCATCTACCGATGGGTGAGATGACAGTCACCCTGGAGGATGTATATAGGATTATGCGGAAACCGATTGATGGGGAGTTGATTTCGTACGATCGAGACGGAGACAGGGATGCCCTTAGATGAGTGTTCTAGGATCCAAGACTAGAGATGAGGGTGGGACACGTGGCATGGGATACCATGACATGGATAGGATTAGCACTACCAATAGTGTTGGCAGGAGTGATCAGTGAGTTCCTCTGTATCAGCTTTGTACCATTTTGTATAATGATGTAGACACCTGCGGGTGATTGTAGCCATATGATTTTGACATCATTGTATCATGACACTTTATATATATATATGAGATGATTCATCTTTGCGGCAGCTATATGCATGTGTACCTATGTGATGAGATGTTCTTATGTGATGCTTATGATATGGATGCAAATATGTATATGATGCAATGCAATATATTTTTTTTTTTTATTCGTTTATGTTTTATATGTGTATGCATGATGCAAATGTGAATGTATGAAATTCTTATATGTGGTAATGCAGGTGCAGCTACATGGAATGCAAATGTTTTTGGTGTGTCATTATACTCAGTCATGTGATAGCAGGCTACGCGGACTCGAGAAGGACGATGGAATTCAATCAAGAAAGGGGGATGAAAGATAGAAGATATGAATGTGAAAGAGTTTCTTGTGCGTTATCATCATTGAGCTTTATTATGGCAAGTAGGTTATGACAATCGAGGCATATGTTCGACCTAGAAAATCATTGTACCTGTTTGCATGGAGATAAGACAGTCACAAACAAGGAATGCCCCAGTTCACACTAGACTCACAGTGTCCTCATATCCTTGGACAAGTCATAGCATTACTAAGAGACAATCCATAGACAACAAATACAAATAGGTGACGATACCCCATCCTCGTTTTTCTAGTCAAAGACATCCTGGAAAAGCTAAAAGACATGTCACCAAAAAAGATGAAATCAAAAGAAAACCAAGACTCGACACCAACATCCACTGTAGTCCTCAAGTTTAGTGTCTCTTGTCACCTGTATAAGTCTTATTTGATTGTGGTCACAATGTTTACTTTCACAGAAAGGATAGATAGCACTGAACCATAATGTTGTCTGAGTCTGTTGAAAGATTTGATTTGTTGAAGCCCATTGTTGCTGCTGTGTCTCATCTAAAACTGACTGAATCCATGAAACTGATACTTTATTGCGGAGAAAATGAAACTTTATTGCGGATCTGTGATGCAAATGTTGCTTTATTGTGGATTGTGCGTGGATAGACTGAAGGAAGCTGGAAGAAACTGTACTCCTTGAAACATGTGATGTTCTCAGTTCCACACCCATCACTAGATGTAGGATTTGCCTTAGCCACAGATAGGATCTGATTTATTATGGATGGAAAGGGAGGCGAAAAGGGAGGTTTATTATGAATGGCTAACCAATCTTGGGTAGATGAATAACAAGCCATGATGAGAATGGGTAAGTTTATTATGAATGAATAGGATGTGAGTTTGTGCAAAGTGAAAGGATGAAAGTGAATCCTAAAGGAGGGAGGAGAAATGTCTCTACGCATGGCGCTGGTAACCCAGTTTTCACCATGGTACTTGCCTAGGGCACCACCGAAGTGGTTTTCACCATTGGACGAAATTATTTCTTTTTACTTTTTTCGATTTTTCAATGTTTTTTGTGTCACAAGGCGCCTGTTTGCCAGGTTTTCACCAAGTAACGATTTTTTTTGTTTTATAATTTTTTTTGTATTTTTGAATTAGGATATGCTGAAGAGCTATGTGTAAAACCTATGAAGGTGCATGTTGTTGATGGGATCCTCCAAAGGTTCACCTTCTGTAGTTGAGAGCTGATATGCACTAGATCCATATGCTGCTATAATAATGTAAGGACCAAGCCAATTTGGTTCGAACTTGCCCTTTTTCTCTCTGTCTTGCTGATTCTTGGGGTTTTCTCGGAGAACCAAGTCACCTACCTCAAATGTGCGAGGCTTTACCTTGTGATTGTAGTTGCATTGTTCCTTGATTGAATGATGTGTAGCTTTAGTGACTATCTTCCTTGATAAGGGAACTGAGATAGAATTACTAGTGTGTGGACTACACAGGCCCATATGCATGTCACCTGAAGAAGTTTGGGCATCCCTGATAACAAAGTCCTTCAAGGAAGCTCCATTAAAGGTCCATGATGTATCGCCAGAAGGGAATGGATGTGTGGAACAAGTGGATAAGTGATGGAGGCTTATGACTGTGAAAATAAGTGAAAGTAGGATAGCATGATGGAGACTTAGGATCAACAAGTATGCTTTTTGAATTGAAATTTTAGAACTTTTGCCCCCAGTTATTTTGATATTAGGGGAGATCAACTCTTGTTCTTTTTTCTTCATAGGATTTTTATCCTTGACTTTGATTTTTGTAGAGTCCAATAACTTTTGATTTTGATTTGGACTGAAGGACTTTTCTTTAATTTTGACTTTTAGATTTTTCTTTCCGAAGCTTGATTTTTTATCCCCAATGAGTAAGGGCTTTTGTAATTCTTGTTGATCCAAGTTTGGAAGTGGAGTGGAAATGGAATGATTGGATGATATGGTAAGGCTATGTGAGCTCTCAAGAGGGTTGGTGATACACTCAATAGATTCTTTGTTGGAACCACTCTTAGGACTATTGATATCAAGAGTTGCTTGAACTGCTAGAGGAGATTTGCATTCGGACTTAGTAGCCACAACACTAGGTGGTTCGCACCCAATTCCTTGCAAATTGTTTATAGATTGTTCCTGTCGACTCAATCTCTTAGGAGATAGTGGGAGTTGATCAACATGAAAGATATACTCACCACATCCCATGTCTTTAAACTTGAACTTTTCTTTGAGCTCTACTTGCTTTGATGTAGAAGGTTTCAAGGATTCTGGATCCACATATGCTGATGAAGGAATAACTTCGTGATTGACTGGAATTGTTATTTCTGATCTAGGTCATAGATTGTTGCAATATATGAATGGATTTGGATCCGCTTTGATGGTCACTTCAACTCCATTGTGTGGAAACTTGATGCATCGATGATATGTAGAAGGGACTGTGCTCATCTCATGAATCCATGGACGTCCCAAGAGTATGTTGTATGTGAGATCTAGATCTAGGACTTGAAAAACCACATCCTTCATAACTGGCCCAACTCTGAGAGGTAAGGTGATTGTACCCTTGGATGAATGCTCTTCGTCATCATATGCCTTAATGGTGATTTGATTTGTAGAATTCACAGTTTTATCATAATATCCCAATTGTTTAATAGTGCTCAATGTACAATGTTTAGACCAGCTCCTCCATCTATCAGGACTCGTTTGACTCCATGTTTGTGTATGAAGGCTTCAATGTGTAATGGTGCATTATGTGGCTAACTTACGGAGGCATCATTGGCTTCTATGAAAGTAAGGGAGTGTGGAATGGAAAGGTATCCCACAATGGCTTGAAACTGGTCCATGTTCAGATCAGTAGGAACGGCGGTGTCTCTCAAGATTTTTTCAAGAATAGCTTTATGTGCAGGGGATATGCGTAAGAGCTCAAGGATTGAGATAAGCATGGGTGTCTTCCCTAACTCTTCTACAAGGTCATACTCAGGTTTGGTTGATGAAGAGGCAGTGTTTTTAGCTAGAGCACCTTGCAAAGTAATTTTACCTCGACGGGTTGTAACGTGACATTCAGAGGTAGGTTCAGAAGAAGATCCAACACCTTTTAGGACAATCTTGGGTCTCTGAGTAGAATTCTCAGATGCTTTGTCCTTGATGATAATAGTAGAGACGTAATTGTCCATCGACATATTATTGATAGTTGAATCATAGTTGTAAGGTGCTCTAGTATAGTTGGCTTGGTCATCTGTGGCTTTAGCTTTTCCCTTGTCATGTTTTGGGAATGGTTCCTTAAACATCTCATGTTCTTGATTAGACGAATGTCCCTCAATCTCAATGTCACCTCTATCAATGAGATCCTATATGATGTTCTTCAGTCGATGACAATTTCCTGTCTTATGACCCTTGCTCTTATGAAATTCACAATACTCATCATCATTCCACCAATTTGGCTTAACCTTTGGTTCATATGGAGGAAAATCTGGAACTGTGATTACCTTGTTTGCCACAAGCTTCTTGAAAACTGACTCAAGTGGTTCTCCCAATGGAGTGTACTTCCTTCATGATCTAGAAGTTGTTTGAGTATTTACTTGATTGTTTGTAGAACTTGATCCTAAGAAGATGAATTTAGGTCACACTGTGTTGGCATCAACAACACCATCATTGACTGTGTTCTTGTTTTTATTCCAAAATCTTGGTTTGTCTTTTCCTTTAAAGTCATCTTTGTTTTCCTTAAATATCTTAATGTCTCCTTGTTCAATTAGGACCTTTTTTGTTGCTAAGCCTTTTTCGATAACGTCCTTGAAGGTAGACAAACAAGCTTTCCTTAAGTCATAACTGATCTCTTTGTTAACATTTTGGGTGAACATCTCTACCATTTGTTTTTGTGGAATCTCACAAGAGCATCTGCTAGCTAGATTTCTCCATCTTTGTAAAAATGATGCAAAAGATTCTCCCTCTTTTTGCTTGGTGTTGCACAAAGTAGTGACTGATATGTCTGTCTCTATATTGTAGGAGAAATGTTGAATAAATGCCTCTGCTAAGTCACCCCATGACTTAATTCCAGGTGGAAGTTGGGAGAACCATTCCATAGCTTGATCACCTAAGCTTTGTGGGAATAATCTCATCAAATATGTCTCTTCTGCTGCTACCTCAATGCAAGCTGTGAAAAATTGTCTTATGTGTGCTTTAGGATCCCCTTTTCCTCTATACTTATCAAATTTAGGTGTCACAAAGTGTGTAGGAAAAGGAGGCATTGGAATGCTCTTGTCAAATGGATAAGGACATATGTCTCTCATTGTGTATGTTGGCTTTGGTGTATTTATGTCCTCCATTTTCTTTTGTAAGTCCTTGATTTGTTGCTCCAAATTGCTCTTAGGTGGAGATCGACTTCTTGGACCGTACCCCATGCTTGAGGCACCAATTGGAGGAGGAGCATGTTGCATATATGGATGATATTGATCATACACATGTTCATATGGAGGAGGTCTATAATGATGCTGCATATATGGAGCACTTGGTATAGATTCATGTTGAGGAACACCATATCTATTTTGCGCATGTATACCATATTCTACAGGCATGTCATGTTCCATTGTGTTGCCCCCAAATTTGACATGAGGTTTCCTTGTGTCCAAATTTTGAGCATGCCTTTGAACATCCAATTGCTTTGGTTGATCCTTAGCATTAGCATATCTATCTGCATAAGACTTCCATAATGGTTTGCGAAGGTGAGTATCATATGTTTGACCATGTGTATGTGGGACCTCTGGTTTTTGAAACAAAGCTGATGGTGATTCAGGTACCATGTGTGGTCCTCTATTTCCTCCACTATTAGGTCTCCTTTGATCCATATTGGAGTGAGGTTGTTGCAAAGGTCTATGTTCCATTATTTGAGACATGTCAAAATCATGAGGTATCTTGGCTCCACTTTGTGCCATCATGTGTAAGAAGTATTGTCTATCTCTCCTCATTATTTCCTCAACCAATTGATTGAAATGGGGATTCATAATGGATTCTTCCACATCTGCTGAATGTACTGAAAAGTTGTCCACATTGTCATTTTGTGTAGCATTGTTGTTTATAGTGTCCATGTTCTCAACATTTGGATTGTTTCTATAGGCATCCATGTCAGGTAATGTAGTATGATCAGAATTGAAAAAGATCTCATTGTCATACTCATAAGAACTCATGTTTGCGGACTCTTGAGCCTCTTTAGTTTCTCTCCTAGATTTTTGAAGACGGGTTTCATCCATGAACTAGGTATTGACCAAGATGTGTGAGACTAGATGAAAAATGGAAAGAGTATGGAAGACCAAGAGTTGAATGGAATGTAAATGAATCTGAAGTGTACTTGCAATGTCCAAAGTGTAAGACCAAGTATGTATGTAGTAGAGTAGGTGTGACTTCCAAAGAGAGGATAGTTTCTCTTGATGAGGTAAGTTGACCTTGACTCTAAGTAAGACCAAATGAGACTCAAAGGTAAGAAACCTTGATGAGGGACCACTTAGCAAAGTGTTGTTGTATGTAGTATGTTGACAAAGTATGATGAGGACAAGCAAGTGACCTTTTGACTCAAGTTTAGACAAGTATGAATGTAAAATGAGATGTGAAGCAATGATGGACTATGTGAGACCCAAAGACAGGTTGAATGCCAGATGAAACTTGGAGAAACAACCTAGGAAGCTCAAGTATTTCGAAACTGATTTCTTTTGTTTGCTGGACTGTGAAATTTTCTTGCAATTTTTGAACACAGACGCGGTTATCTGACACAGATGTGTTTCTATTCAACACAGACGCTGTTATAAACACAGACACTATTCTGCCCTTCACAGATGCATTTATATGACCCAGACACGGTTAAAACAGACACAGATGTGTTTCTGTAAAATTTGTGCAATTTTTTCCAATCTGTGAAGTTGTGACCAAATCTGACTGTTTGACTGTTTTTCGTGACAAGAGGACACAATGTTGATGAGGACTCAATGTTTGCAAGTGTCTAGACTCAAAATGACTCTAAGAAAGTGTGTTGTTTGATGTAAAATTGTTTTGCATACACATGAAGACACAAAAGACACAATGTTTTGCTGTTTGGTCTTGAATGTTTGAATGTTTAAAATAAGTCAAGCATAATTCTTATGGCTGGCCAAGACAATAGTTGTTGATCCCACATAGGGTTTTACCCCCGAGGCTACACTATTCAGAGTGGATACTTAGATGCTTGACCTCACTGGCTCCACCCTTGGCACTCACTTCTCGGGTCAGTCAAGCGTCAGTCCCCATGAAAACTCCCCATGGTGAACTTTGTATCTCTACTAAGAACCGTATGTGTGTGGGCCACTACCAGAGGTCTGACCTCCTGCCCCAACAACTAGAAGGATTTGGGCTTCTAAAACAAAATGGTGCTAGTAAGGGCATCCGCTCGTGTGGCCATACATGCGGCACTTTCAGCTCTATAAATACAGAAGGCTCCCAGCCGGTAGGGGTTACGCCCTACAAATGATCAAATAAATTTGATCAAACAGGTTTATGGGGAGACATAGTGTCAGTATGAACTAATCAGCACACGTTATTCATAGTTTTCACCATGAATACATTTGATTATAGTGGTTCAGAAGAGGTGGGTTTTCCTCGCTACCACTTGGGTCGTTCTCTTCTCACTAGTAGTCCTAATGACCACACGGGAAGACAGGCCCTCTAAAGATTAAACAAAAAGAGCCTATTAATCAAGACACAAAAGACAATGATTCAATTTTAGTGAACCAATGGAAGTGTTTGCTATTCTATGAAAACAAAGCACACAACAAAAATTCAAAACCCTAGCCAAGGACCTGCAACAGAAGTTGTTAGTAGTTTGGGTTGTTTGACATAATCACCCCTTCCTGCAAACACACAAGTTAGGTACATTTTAAGAACCCAAAAGACTTTGTGACATAGGGGCCTTCAACAAAACGTTTTGCTTCCAAGACAAGCTGCACCAATTTAGTTAGCTAGATCTGAAAGTGTTAGTCCAAAAATAAACCAGATCTGAAACCCTAAGTACAAAATCCAAAAATTGAATCAATGAAAACTTCAAAATTTCGAAACAGTAAATACACAGACGCTGTTACCCTCAACACAGATGCGTCTGGATAACACAGACATGGTTCTGTGATGCACAGACGTGCCTAAAAATCACAGATGCCCCTTTCCGACAGAGACGCGTTTCTGAAACACAGACGCTCCTTTCTGAAACCTGCAAAATAAAATTTGTCGAAAACACAGACGCGATTCTAGATCCCGCAAACACGCCAGAAAATCAAAGACACGATCCGAAAGTTCATAGAAGCAGAAAAAAAACTAAAATGCTGTCGAAAAATGTTCGATCTGCCACTTCAAAAATGCAAAATCTGCAACAAGGAGGTTAGATGCAAAGGGACAAGAGTCCCACTGGGCATGCCAAAATGTATATGGTGAAAATGGATAACAATAATAACAATATTGAAAGGCTAAATGAATTCAACCACCAAACCCTAGCCTAACAATCAACAAAGATCCACCATAGCATATGAAGATTACCTAAGACAATGCAAATCAAATGAAATCACAAAGATTATACCATTACATGTCCAATAGGGTTTTGATCTCCATTCTTCCTATCTCCATTGATCTTGCTTGATATATTTGCTCTCAGATTTTATATGCACAAGAGCTCAACAAAGAACGGAATGTGGTTGCAAGTAGGATCGTAGTATAGTCAAGTCCTTAAGATTGATTAGAATGCATAGAATGATTAGGGTTTGATAATGAAGGAAGCATCTCCTTATATAGAAGACACTATATGAAATGGAGGGATAAGATTGAGAGGTGTAAAAGGAGGTCGGCTATGATTAGAGGGTAGGTAAAAGAAATAATAAAATAATGAAAGGGGTAGGTAGTGTATGAATTAAGAGATGAATGACATGTGTCATGGGTAGAAAAGGTTAATGAATTAATTAAATAAATAAAGATTTATTTAATTAATAGAAGAAGTGGGATCAATTAAATAAATAAGAATATTTATTTAATTTAGGAAAAGGATAATTTAAATAAATAAATGTATTTATTTAAATGAGAAATAAGGCTAGAAGAGGATAAATGAATTAATTAAATAAATAAGGATTTATTTAATTAATAGAAGAATTAGGCTTAGATAATTAAATAAATAAAATATTTATTTAATTAGACATGACAATTTTAGGTGTCTACAGGTTATATCAAAACCAGAATCGCACCAACATTGGAATCAAACAAACTTGTGAATTGCCAAATGCTTATATGACTTTTAAGTATCACCTTAAGAAAAGAAAATCCAATTATAAAACTACTCATAAAAGGATAATATTCTTGTATATCAATTTTAAGATCTTATTGAAACATAGGACATTACTACACCATTTTCGTCACTACTTACGTGGCTACGGTACAGAATTTGATGATAAAATTTTGCAAAGACATGTTATTCAACAAAGAGACGCTTTATCCCAATGAACAAACAATAGCGGTAAAATCAACAAGGCATATCTTCCTAAACCAATAATCACTTATTGACTTTGTCCATTAGAAATTTCAACAACTTTGAAATAAACACATGCTAGTTTGGACTAGATCCCAACACGAATAACTTAGAAAACAACAACAAATGGAAGAAGAAGATAATACTCTATTCCAAACTTTTGGATTTATCGTTGTTGACAAAGAAGCAGTCAATAGAACCATTAGAGACCTTGAGCAAGATTTCAAATTTGATAGGCTAATGGAAAAATTGTTGGCAAAACAAAAATAAAAAATATCTCTTGATGTTGGTAAAATCTGGAGCTAAACTACCACAAGGCTTGAACAAAGAAAGCTTGAAACAAGATGTGGAGGCTGTTAGGATTCCCAAAGATACTGAGAGGGGGGGAGGGGGGGTGAATCAGTATCTAATCGGTAATAATATTTTATTAACTTATAACATCAAAAGCATATTAAAATTGTGTACCGGTAAACTAGAAATAATGCAACAAATAAGAATAACAATCACAACATGAAAAACACACCATAACACAATATTTTAACGAGGAAACCCAATGTGGGAAAAACCTGTTGAAATATGGTGACTAATCAACAAAGTATTGTACACTCAACACATATCCTTGCTGGGGTCTGAGGCCAGGTTGGGCCCCAAGCAGGGGTTCGGGGGCAGCAGCCTTCGAGGAAAGCAGAGGTTCGGGTGCGGGAGCCCCTGAGAAAAAAATTTTGGGGTATTTTTTTTTTATGAAAACCAACATTGTAATAAAACCCTAAAAAGGCCGACTTTGTTTTTTCCCTAAAAACGCATGTTATAAGCGGCTAGGATTCTTAAGGCATTGTGAGGTTGATGTACTATTTTTGCTAGATAATAAGAAATATTGGACGACTGTGTATGGTGGACGTAACCCATTCTGAGTGAACCACGTTAAATCTTCGTGTTATCTGTGTCCTGTTTTATTTCTTTATCTTTTGTATTTAAATCTACATATAATTTTTAGTTTATATTTTCTTCGGATCTACTCGAAACCCTAACAGTTGGTATCAGAGCGAGGTATTCTGTAAATTGGCAGAACTCTCAGATTTGAGTGGGAGCAATGGAGGATTCCAAATTCAAGGTTGAAAAGTTTAACGACCAGAATTATCAATTATGAAAAATGCAGAAGGAGGATTACCTATATCAAAAGGATTTGTGGTGGCCATTGGAAGGAAAGGCAAAGAAAGCGACCACAATGTCAAATGAAGAGTGGGACATTTTAGATAGAAAGGCACTGGGATCCATTCGATTGTGCCTTGCGCCATCTGAAGCATTCAATATAATAGAAGAAAAAATGACTATAGATTTGATGGAAACATTGGCTAAGTTGTATGAGAAACTTTCGACTTCGAATAAGGTATTTTTATGAAGCATTTGTTTAATTTAAAAATGAGTGAGGGAGGATCTGTAGCGAAGCACTTAAATGAATTTAATACAATTACCAGTCAATTATCTTCAGGAAAAATTACCTTTGTAGAAGAGGTTAGGGCTCTCTTGATTTTATGTTCTTTGCCAGAAAGCTGGAATAGCTTGGTTATGGCTGTAAGTAACTTTGTCTCTAGTAAAAATACTTTGGTATTTGATGATATTGTTGGTGTTATCCTAAGCGAGGAAATGCGAAGGAAAAGCAGGGGTGAGACTCCAACATCATCAAGTAGTGTTTTGAATGTAGAGAATAGAGAAAGATCAAAGGAAAGAGGAAAAGGCCCTTGGAATGAGAAGTCATGAGGGAAGTCAAAGAAAGAACACTCTCAATCTAGAGGAAAGAAAGATTGCTGGTACTGCGGAAAGCCTAGTCATCTAAAGAAAGATTGTTGGTCTTGGAAAAACAAAGAAGGAGACAAAAATGAAAATGATAGTAAGGAAGCTCATATTGCAAGTAATACTTTACAAGATACTTTAATCTTATGTTTGGATAATGTTAATGATTCCTAGGTAATAGATTCTGGGGCTTCATTTCATGCTACACCCCATAGAAAATATTTTCTAGATTATGTTCAAGGTGATTTTGGATAGGTATATTTGGGTGATGATTAGCCCTGTCAAATTGTTGTAAAAGGAAAGATAAAGATCAAGTTGCAGAATGGAAATGACTGGTTTCTGCTGAAGGTAAAACATGTTCCTAACTTAAGAAGAAATTTAATTTCTGCAGGGCAACTAGGTAGTGAAGGTTGCATAGTTACCTTCTTAGACAGTATCTGGAAGGTCAGTAAAGGATCATTAGTAGTAGCTAAAGGTGCAAAGGTAGGCACATTATATCTGTGTACTGGTAACACTTACTTTACCTTAGCTGCTACAGATAAAGTTACTATAGGGACAACAACAATAGATGTTGCAAGAACAGATTCGATATTGTGGCACCATATGCTTGGGCACATGAGTGAGAAAGGGATGAAAATCCTTCACTCCAAAAATCTATTGCCAGGACTAAAGAAGATTGATTTAGAGTTTTGTGAAAATTGTGTTTATGGCAAACAAAAAAGAGTCAGATTTCTCAAGGTTGGGAAAGAGAAGAAGAGTGAGAAGTTAGAGCTTGTGCATTCAGATGTATGGGGACTGGCTCAGGTATCATCTCTTGGTGGTTCTTGTTATTATGTTATTTTTATTGATGACTCAACCAGAAAAACATGGGTATATTTCCTAAAACAAAAATCAGATGTTTTTGAAACTTTTAAGAAATGGAAAGCTTTGGTTGAGAATGAGATAGGAAAAAAGTTGAAATGTCTCGGATTAGATAATGGGGGTGAGTATTGCAGCAAAGCATTTGAAGATTACTGCTCCTTAAATGGGATTAGAAAGTAGAAGATAGTTTTAGGAACTCCACAGAAAAATGGTGTGTCAGAGAGAATGAATAGGACTATCATGAAACGCGCGAGGAGCATGAGATTGCATGCTGGATTGCCCTTACATTTTTTGGTAGATGTTGTACATACTGTTGTCTATTTGATAAATAGAGGACCTTTAACCCCTTTGGATGGTGGTATTCTAGAGGAGGCATGGACTGGTAAAAAGGTAAATTATTCTTTTTTGAAAACCTTTGGTTGTGAAGCTTTTGTCCATGTTGATAAAGAAAACAAAACCAAGCTTGATGCCAAATCTCAGAAATGTACCTTCATTGGATATGGGATAGATGAATATGGCTATTAGTTATGGAATTTTCAAAATAAGAAAATAACTAGAAGTAGAGATGTTATATTCAATGAGAAGGTTATGTATAAAGAACAGATGCAGGAAAAGAAGCATGAACAGGACAAGCAAGAATATGTGGTGTTGGATGAGATTTCTGAAAATGAAATACCACAGGTACCTGTTGCTCAACAATAATAGAATGTCCCACAAACTCTTGCAAGTGTTAGACATTCTATGAGGTCAAGTAGACCCCTTGAAAGATTTTCTCCTTCTTTGTATTCTATATTATTAACTAATTTTGGTGAACTGGAAGAATATGAAGAAGCAATGCAGGTGGATGCCAAACAATAGTGGGAGCTAGGCATGAAAGAGGAGATAGACTCCTTGATGAAAAATAAGACTTGGGACTTAGTCCCTTTACCTACAGAAAAAAGAGCCTTGCCTAACAAATGGGTTTATCAGCTGAAGGAGGAGGAAGGAGGTCAAAAAAGATATAAGGCCAGACTTGTGGTAAAAGGTTTTGCATAGAAAAAGGGTATAGATTATGATGAAATATTTTTTCTAGTTGTAAAAATGACTTCAATTAGAACTATACTTAGTCTTGTGGCTGTAGATGATTTACATATTGAACAATTAGATGTGAAAACAACTTTTCTCCATGGATATTTGGAGGAGGAAATTTACATGTTGCAACCATAGGGATATGAAGTCAAAGGTAAGGAGAACTTGGTGTGCAGGTTGAAGAAAAGTTTGTATGGCCTAAAGCAAGCACCCCGACAATGGTATTTAAAATTTGATAGTTTCATGGTTGAACACGGTTATCATAGATGTCATTCTGATCATTGTGTATATTTTAAGAGATTGGATAATGGCAGTTATATTATCCTGTTGCTTTATGTTGATGACATGCTTGTTGTTGGGTCTAACATAGAACACATAAATGATCTTAAACAGAAATTAGCCAGGACATTTTCTATGGAGGATTTGGGTGTAGCTAAGCAAATTCTGAGTATGAGGATTACATGGGACTAAAAAAAAGAACCTTGAATTTGTCCCAAAGCGAGTATATAAAGAAGGTGTTGAAAAGATTTAACATGCAGGATGCAAAAGCAGTTAGTACACCTTTGGCTAGTCATTTCAAATTGACTAAGGAGATGTGCCCAAAGGCACAGGAAGAGGTAAAGAAAATGTCTAACTTCCCATATTCATCAGCTGTTAGTAGTCTGATATATGCAATGGTATGCACAAGGTCAGATATTGCACATGCAGTGGGAGTTGTGAGCAGGTTTATGAGTAATCCGAGTATGGAACATTAGAATGCTGTGAAATGGATCCTTCGGTATTTGAAAGGAACTACTACGAAGGCATTATGTTTCAAAGGATCTAATGCTACTCTGAGTGGATTTGTAGACTCTAATCTGGCAAGTGATATTGATTCATGGAGGAGCACTATAGGGTATGTTTTTACTATAGGGAGAACTGCAGTCAGTTGGATTTCTAGGCTACAAAAGGTTGTTGCACTTTCAACCACTGAAGCTGAGTATGTTGCTGCTACAGAAGCTAGCAAGGAGATGATTTGGTTACAATTTTTTCTGGAGGAATTGAGTCAGACACAAGAGGATCGCCCATTGTATACTGATAGCTAGAGTGCCATTCATCTTGTGAAGAACTCTACTTTTTATTCAAGGACAAAGCACATTCAGCTCAGGTACCACTTCATCTGGACTGTTTTGGAGGAGGGTCAATTACAGCTTGAGAAGATTCACACAAGTGAGAATCCTGCCGATATGTTCACAAAGGTAGTTCCATAGGAGATGTTGATTTCTTCATCAATTTTTGTTGGTCTTCTTGATTGATAATTTTGGAATTTATACCAGTTGAGTCCTAGTGTTTTATCCAACGGATGTTGCATGTACAGTGGTGTCGTGTAGTATTAGTCTCCAAGTGGGAGATTGTTGAAATGTGGTGACTGATCAGCAAAGTAATGTACACTCAACACATATCCTTTCTAGGGTCTGGAGCTGGGCCGGGCCTTGGGCAGGGGTTTGGGGGTGGGAGCCCCCGAGAAAAAAAAATTTGGGTATTTTTTTTTTTATGAAAACCGACATTGTAATAAAACCCTAAAAAGGCCGACTTTGTTTTTGTCCTAAAAATGCATGTTATAAATAGTTGGGATTCTTAAGGCATTGTGAGGTTGATGTACTATTTTTGTTGGATAATAAGAAAGATTGAACGACTGTGTATGGTGGACGTAACCCATTCTAGGTGAACCATGTTAAATCTTTGTGTTATCTGTGTCCTATTTTATTTCTTTATCTTTTGTATTTAAATCTTCATATAATTGTTAGTTCATATTTGCTTTGGGTCTACTTGAAACCCTAACAAAACCTCAATGGGATTCGTGACCCACAATATTCACTTACTGGCCAATAAGAGAATATTACTGCTTACAATAGGGGCTTGCACATGCAGGAAGGCCAAGTGCCTAGAGCTCACTCCTCAGTTACAAAGGAAGTCACACTGACTTACAAAAATGGATTATATAAATCCAATGTCTTGTACTGCTTCAGATTAGCATCTGCTATGCCAGATTCAGTACTGGTTTAAGCTATGTTACATACATAAGCCCTTAACCACTAATTCACATATTAGGTATGCTACCTTCTATTCATATTTCGCATCATATCATATCCTAAATGATCTATAATGATCTCATGCATGTATGAGTCATATTACAATCCATGATGGTGGCTTACAAAAGATTTTATAATTAATCACAAAATACATTTATATACAATTGTTGTCAGTCGGGGTGCCAGTATTCTTCCTTTTTGGTGCTGGTGTTCTATATGCCGATGTAGAGTCTATCGGTGTCGGTGCCTATGTCTGCCTATTGATATCATATGATTGTAAGATTGCCATCAATGACAATACCTTCAACCACCTACAATTTCTCATTAGAGTGTGCATTTGCCAACAATCTCCCCCTTTGGCATTGATGGGAACACTCATGAGAAAAATCAAAAGTGTCCAAAAAGATGTCCAACTTCATATGCATTTTTGCCAAATTTATGAACCACCCAGAGGGGACCTATCTTCTTCATGAGAAGGTTAGAAGGTTGGCCTCTGGGTAACCTTTCTTTCCTTAGGTAAGCCATCATCAAATCCCCTACATTGAACTAAACATCTGTCCTCTTAACATCTGCTCTGATTTTATATTTATCAATACTTTTTTGAAGTGAAGCCTTAACTTGTTCATGAATCTCCTTCATGGTGACAACAAATTCTTCTCCTTGGGCACTCCTTTTGTCCATACCTCCAAGATCTCTAAGTTCAAGGATCCCTCTAGGATGTAGGCCATACACAACCTCAAATGGACTTATCCTTGTGCTCCTATTGATTGAATCATTGTATGCATATTTAGCTTGTCCAATCACTAAATCCCAACTTTTTCCATACTGCTTGGTAAGGCACCTAAGGAGATTGCCAAGGGATCTATTAACCACCTCAGTTTTTCCATCAGTCTAAGGGTGCTATGTTGATGAAAATGACAGATTGGTACCTATTTTCTTCCAGAGAGTCCTCCAAAAATGACCAAAAAACTTGGAGTCTCTATCAGTGACAATATTGAGAGGTAATCCATGTATCCTTACAACTTCTTTGAAAATTAGACCCGCAATAGGAGATGCATGATTTGTGCATTTACATGGCATAAAATGAGACATCTTGCTGAACCTATAAACAATTACAAAGACACTATCAAACCCCCTAGGATTTTTGGTCAATCCAAGTACAAAATCCATACTAAGGCTTTCCCAAGGCATAGTAGGAATTAGTAAAGCCTGATACAAACTAGCATTGGTTGAAACACCTTTTGCCCTTTGACAAATAGGACAATGCTCCACAAATATTCTTACCCCTTCCTACATCTTGGGCCAAAATAAAAAGTTGATACCTACTCTAAGGTTTTATCCAAACCAAAATGACCTCCAAGACTATTGTTGTATTTCTCTCTAATGATATTCTCCCTCATAGAACATTGAGGAATTCATAATTGATACCCTTTGAAGAGAAATCCATCCTTTAACATAAAATCAAAAAACTCAACATGAAAAGAGTCAGCAAACTTAGTACATACATCATATGCATCCTTGAAATCGTTATCCTCCTTGTACATGTCCTTGAGAGAATCAACACCAACACTTTGCAACTGAATTTCTTGAACAATGAGGGTTCTCCTTCTCAAAGAATCCGCAACCTTATTAGTCACACCCTTCTTGTGCTTGATAGTAAAGGTGTAAGGTTGGAGTTATTCAACCCACTTGATGTTCCTTTGGTTAAATTTCTCTTGCCCATTAAGAAAACTCAATGCATGGTTATCAGTAAAAATAACAAACTCCTTTGGAAAAAGGTAATGATGCCACTTTTTGAGTGCTTGCACCATGGCATAAAGCTCCAAATCATAGGTTAAATACCTATGTTTAGCCTCATTCAATTTCTCTAAAAAAGAATGCCACCGAATGTCCTTCTTGACTAAGGACTATACGTATTGCCTGCTTGCTTGCATCACATTCAACTGTAAGAAGTTGATCAAAACTATGGAGTCTCAAGGTGGGAATTTCTACTACCTTACTCTTCAAAATCTCAAATCTTTGAGCTTCTTTCTCTATCCATTCAAACCTGCATTTGATTCCTCCTTTTATAGTGTTAAGGATGGGAGCACAAATATGACTAAAGCCCTTGATGAAATTTCTATTAAAAGTAGCCAATCCATGAAAGCTCCTAACATCACCTATTGTCCTAGGTCTAGGCCAATTTACAATAGCATCAACCTTAGAAAGAGCCATTTTCAAACATCCATTTGAAACTACAAAACCTAGATACACCAACTCAATTTTCATGAATTCACACTTCTCTAGTTTTATTACCAATTTATCATCATGAAGCTTCCTAAAAACTTGATCCAAATGCTTCAAATGCTCCTCCTTGGACCTACTAAACACCAAGATGTCATTAAGATAAACAATAACAAGTTTTCTAATAAATTCTGCCAATACCTCATTCATGAGGCACATAAAGGCACTAGGTGCATTTGTGAGGCCAAATGGCATCACCATCCACTCATATAAGCCCTCATTGGTTTTAAAAGTTGTCTTCCACTCATCACCAGGTCTAATTTTTCTCTTATGGTAACCTGAATTCAAATCAATCTTTGAAAAGTAGCATGACCCTCCAGGATAGTCCATTAGGTCTTCAATCCTAGGCATAGGAAACTGTTACCTAATTGTGATCTTGTTGATGGCTTTAGAATCAGTGCACATCCTCCATGTTCCATCCTTTTATGGTGCCAACACAATGGGTACAACACATGGGCTCAAACTATTCCTAATCAACCCCTTATCCAAAAGGTCTTGGACTTGTCTTGCTATCTCCTTATTCTAACTAGGAGTCATCTTGTAGGCAGCTTTATTAGGCAAGGTCACTCCAGGGATTAGATCAATTTGATGACTGATTTCCATGATGGGAGGCAAGTTATCAGGCATGTCTTGGGCTACAACTCCCTTATATCTATCCAACATGGCTTGCACTTCCCTAGGAATCTCTCCTTTCTCACCATTTCCTTGCTTGGACTCATCTTTTGGGTGTAAAACTAAAGCATAGCCTTGGGTCTCTTCTTGTTTGAGGACTTCCAAAAACTCCTTTCCACTAAGCAACATGACATGTGGACTAACAATCTTCTCTTCCCCTTGATCTGGTAAAGGATCCATCTTAAATTGTCTACCATTATTGGTAATGAAATACACATTTTTCTCACTATCATGTTGTGCTTTGACATCATACTACCAAGAGCGACCTAACAATAGGTGACAAGAATCCATAGGAAGGATATCACATAAGATCATATCCTTATAGTCCTCCATTTCAAAATCTACCCAAGTTTATTCATCTACTACTACATGATGCCCTACTACATGATGCCCCTTGTTAAGCCAGGACACTCTATAAGGACTCACATGTGGTAACCTTTTCAACTTTAACTTCTCTACCATTTCTAAAGAAACAATATTATATGTGGATCCAAAATCAACAATCACTTTGCAAACCTTACCATGAGACTTACAAGTAGTTTTGAAGAGTGACTTTCTTTGTGGGGGCTCTTTGTATTGGGGTACCTTCAATGACATTCTCCTTAGCATAAGGCTTTCTCCATCCAAGGTAGGACCTGTATGTCCCATGGGTGAATTGACACTTTGTCCATCATCTTCTTGCACAAGTTGAGTCCTTCTTTCCAGTCCATGTGAGCTACAAGCTTTCCCTGGGCATCTGTTGACATATGTGTAGAGCTTGATGACATGATGATATTGTATGTTGTCATTGATGTCAATATGCTGAAGAATGAACTGGTATATTGAAGTAAGAAAACTGGTATATGTGAGAGCCAACATGATATTGTGAACTGGTATATGTGAAAAGTGAAGCGGTATGTTGGAATGAGAACTAGTATATGGGAAGTTTTGTATCGGGGTTTCATTTGGCATGACTACCGGTTGGTAGTCTCAACTTCATGGTTTTCGGTTGATGCATTCCAAGTTTGTGTGATTCAATCGATGACATCTTGCGATGAGTTAGCATTATAATGAAGATGAGATAGTATTGACACGTCAGCCTTGTACATGTGAATTATTTTCTTGAGGATCTTGCATGGAGATTGATCCTATCTACCTCAGGAATGTGCGAAGTCTCTATAAACGGTGGAGAGCACGTGATGGGTTATCAACTTCTTGAAGTGGCAAAGAATGAACATTGGAAAATGTCTTGAGATCTGTTGGAGACTATTGTATTCAATGCAGTATGATTAATGATCAAGATTGAACTGATTGAATTGTTAAACCTAGATGTTTAGGGTTTAGAGTTTACGCTACCGACCTATCTACTTCCTATAAGGTCGATGATGTTTTTCATTTTAAAGTTGTTGGAAAATGTTATGCATGTATCCAAGTGAAGAGATACTTGATTCTTTCCAAATCAAAGAAGTGTGTTGATACCTGCAGAGTGTGATTGCAAAAGCAAAGGAGCTAAAGTGGATCTGTCTTGGCATTGAGTGTTGTTATCAGATCAGTGTATTACCTGTTGACTTCTAACCATTTCAGCAGTTGAAAAATCCCTTAACTGGGTAGCTTTAACAGGCTTTTGTGTAAATCCTTTAACAGGGTGACTCAATTCAATGAGTTCTTCAAATCCTCTTGCGAGGTAACCTTTAACAGGGTTCTAACCCTTAACTGGGTATTTAGCCATCCCTTAACCGGGTGATCCCTAGCAAGATCGGTTCCTAGCAAAACCAATTGTAGAAGTCTTTAACCAGACTAGGCTCCTAATAGAGTGGACTTCAAAAGAGTTCAAAGAACAGCTTGTGGGTATTCATCCCCACCGTAGTTTTTCCCAGTTGGGTTTCCACATGAAGAATCAGTGTGTCATGTGTGATGCTTTTCATGTGATGCTTTAATATTTTCTGTCAAGTGGTAAAGCATGTTGAACCGGCAGTCATTATATTTATGATGATATATTACTTGTTTATGCATATGGATGAAGTGGAAATGAGATATTAGATTGTGTGGAGATCTAAGTGTTTATCGGTTGTCTTTCATACTCTCACTATGGATTACCAGTAGTGCCCTGATTCAGAGTGGTGTTATTGTTTACCAACTAAGTGCAGTCTTTGTAGTGAAACTAGTTCAGGGAAAGTTTTTTTTGTCTGTACTAATTTACCCCCCCCTCTCAGTACCAGTTTGGTACTAATTGTTCATCATTATTCATCAATTGGTAATAGAGTATCTTGCAGGTTCTTTGTGTTGTAAGCTTAACCGCTTGAGGAAAAGATCCTACTATAATGATGAAGAGGGAAGGCCCAAATTTCAACAGAGATAACTTTAATATATGGAAGGACAAAATGAAGATATATATTAGAAGCATGGGTGCTCAACACTGGAGATATGTTGAGAATTCTTATGTTATTCCTACCGGTACTCTCACCAATGATCAAAAAAGAGAGATTCGGGAGAATGGGCAAGTCATGGAAGCCCTAATCAACTATCTATCTGACATTGAGTTTATTGATGTTCAGGATAAAGATAATCCTAAAGAAGTATGGGATGTTTTAGAGAATATCTATGGTGGTGATGAGCATGTGAAACAAGCTAAGGAAGAGAGCCTTAGGGGAAAGTTTGAAGACATGCAGATGGTTGAAGGAGAAACCATTCAGCAATATGGAATAAGAATCAAAACTATTGTTGGAGACATCAAGAGTGCAAGAGGTAAAATAGATGATTCCACTATTGTTAGCAAAGTCTTGAGATCCTTGTTACCAGTCTATGCAATAAGGGTTGTTGCTATTCAGGAGTTGAGGTTTATAGACAAGACAAAGGTATCCCTAAACTCCATCATTGCTAAGTTGACCTCATATGAGCTAAATAATTATGATGGCAGTATTTAGAAGACTAAATCAGCCTTTAGAGCATCTACTGCACCATCTAGAAAGGGAAAAGAAGCTAGTAACAGTTGTGAACCAAGACAAAGCAGAGAAATGGATGATGAGGAGATCCTGAAGGAATTTGAAGCTCTTCTTGCCAAGAGACTTCCTAAGGGAACTGGTAAATATAGAGGTAAGCTCCTTTTGAAATATTTTTCTTACAATATGATTTGACACATTTCTCTAAAATATCCTAATGGTGATAATAAGGACAAACCAAAGAAATTCAAAAAGATCAAAGGAGGAAACATGAGAAACTATTTTGTAGCAGTTGATGAAGGTGTCACTGATGAGGAATCAGAAGATGAAGAAAGTGAAGACATTGTGTTTGTAGTAGTTAAGGAAGATGTGTTAGACAAGAAGGCTCTTGTCTCCCACTTTGATAATTCCAATGAGTGGATTATTGACAGTGGTTGTTCTCACCACATGACTGGTGACCAGAGTAAGTTTCTATCTCTGGAAGCGTATGATGGTGGTGTGGTCCGATTTGGTAATGATGCACCATGTATGGTAAAAGGTAGAGGGTCCATCTCTCTAAATGGAAAAAGTAGTGCTAATAATGTGTATTGGGTAGAAGGTCTCAGGCACAACCTTTTGAGTGTTGCCCAGCTGAATGCTAATGGACTCACTCAAGAATTCAAAGATGGAGTGTGCAAAATAAAAGGAAAGAGTGGTGAACTGATGGCCACCGGTATGCAGACCAGAGGTAACTTATTTTAGCTGAATGCAAATATCAGTACATGTCTAATGGCTAAGTTTGATGATAGCTGGATATGACATAGGAGGCTCTACCATGTAAACGTTGATAATATTGTGAAGGCCAGTAAGATCAAGGCAGTTAGAGGATCGCCTGTGCTGAGAAAATCGGAGAATCCTTTGTGCAGAGAGTGTCAACTAGGGAAAATGTCTTCCTCAACCTTCAAAGGTAAATCTTTCACTGCAGACAATTTACTTGATCTTGTGCATACTGATCTGTGTGGTCCTATAAAAACTAGGAGTGTGCGGGGAGATAGGTACTTTATGATTCTCACTGATAACTGCTCAAGAATGATGTGGTTCACATTATTGAAAGATAAGTCTAAAGCTTTTGGAAAGCTCAAAGATTTTAGAGCACTAGTCAAAAAGGAAAGTGGTAAGAGGATTAAGTGCCTGAGAACTGATCAAGGAGGAGAATTCACTTCTGGTGAATTCAACAAGTACTGTAAAGAGAATGACCTCAAGAGTAAAATGTCTGCCCACTCCATAGCAGAATGGCCTAGCAAAGAGGAACAATAGAACTATAGTTGAAGCAGTCAGAGCGATGCTGATTCAAGGAAGGTTGCTCACACCTTCTAGAGAGAAGTGGTGAGCACTACAGTCTAAACTATGAACCGAGTACTCATCAAGAAAGGTAAGGATAAAACACCTTATGAGTATTGGACCGGTAAGACTCCTGTAGTAAGCTACTTTAGAGTGTTTGGTAGCAAATGTTATATCAAGAGAAGTGAACATCAGAGCAAGTTTGATGCAAAATGTGATGAGGGAATATTCCTAGGATATTCCACTAGGAGAAAAGCTCTCAAGTGTTTCAACAATAGGACTCGGAGAATTGTTGAAAGTATTAATGTTAGAGTTAATGAAACCTCTGAGAAACCTGAGGAAACCGATAGTGAGCGAGTGGTAGATGAACTGGTTGTAACCTTTTGGGAACCGGTTGCAAAACAACCCAGTACTAGTAACAGTGCTCCTACACCGGTAGATGTTGATGTTGATGAAGATGAGGATGAAGAAGAAAAGAAAGAGGAATCAACTAAGATTATTCCTAGGTATGTAAAGTTGAATCATGATCCAAAGAAGATCATAGGAGATAAGGATGCAGGAATTCTTACAAGAAGAAAGGTCAAAGAAAATTCTTGCATGATCTCTGAATTTGAGCCTAAAACATTTAAAGAGGCACATAAAGATGAAGACTAGATCAAGGCTATGGAAGAGGAACTTGACCAGATAGAAAAGAATAGTACATGGTCATTGGTAGCCATACCTGAGTATAAAAATGTCATTGGCACCAAATGGGTTTTCAAAAATAAGTTGAATGAAGATGGCACAGTGGTAAGAAACAAAGACATACTGGTGTGTAAGGGATATGCTCAAGAAGAAGGAGAAGACTATGGCGAAACTTTTGCTCCAGTAGCTAGATTGGAAGGAGTTCGTATGCTTCTTGTATATGCAGCCTTCAAGCGATTCAAAGTTTATCAAATGGATGTAAAATCTACATTTCTGAATGGAATACTTGAAGAGGAAGTGTATATAGAGCAACCAGATGGGTTTTCCCTATCAAAAGACAATGACATGGTGTGTAGGCTACATAAAGCCTTGTATGGATTGAAGCAGGCACCTAGAGAATGGTATGAACGCTTACACTCCCATCTTGTGAAGATTGGATTTGAAAGAACAAGTGAAGATAGCAATATCTATTCGAAGTCAGAAGGAGATCAGATTTTGATCTGTGAAGTATTTGTTGATGACATAAATTTTGGTGGAGATGACAAGATGAGACATGATTTTGCAGATGAGATGAAGAAAGAATTTGAGATGTCACTTATAGGGGAGATTAAGTTCATTGGACTACAGATTCAACAAAGGAAAGATGGTATCTTTATCACTCACTCCAAATATGTCAAATAGGTGTTAAAGACCTTTGGCTTGGAAGACAACAAACTGGTTGGTACATTGATGGTGACTAGTTGTAAATTATCAAAACAGGATGACTCAGTGTTGGTGAATGAGAAGGAATACCAATCAATGATTGGTAAGTTGCACTATGTAGTACATAGCAGACCAAACATTGCACATGCAGTAGGCATTATTGCATGGTTCCCAAAAAGTCCAAGAGAATCCCACTTGGTATCAGTCAAGCGGATTCTTAGATATATGAAGGGAACTATTGACTATGGATTATGGTATCCATATAGTAATGATTTCAACCTGAAAGTGTTTACAGATGCTTATTGGGTTGGTAATGTGGATGATCAGAAGAGCACAACCGGTGGTGCATTCTTTCTTAGTGGTAGACTAGTCTCATGGATGAGTAAGAAGCAAAGTTGTATCTCTCAGTCTACAATAGAAGCAGAATATGTTGTAGCATTTATGAACTGCACCCAGACAATTTGGATGAAGCATGTATTAAGTGGCTTCAAAGTTCCTATATTTGAATCGATAAGTATATTTTGTGACAACACAAGTGCAATTAATATTTCTAAGAATCTGGTTTTACATGCTAGAACCAAGCACTTCAAGCTCAAGTATCATTTCTTGAGGGAGAAGGTTCAGAACAAAGAAGTTGTATTGGAACATGTTTCCAGTAAGGAGCAATTAGCAGACATATTCACCAAGCCTCTACCGAAGGCTACATTTATCTATTTAAGAGGTGAATTAGGGGTGCTACCCCTTCAAGAGGTGAACTAAAGGTGTGTGCTCCACAATAGTCAGGTATTACATTGATAAATCTTTTTCAAGATTGGTGTGTTGAAAGATGTTACTCCTTAGGGGGAGCAACATAGTGGAACATAGTTGTTTGTGCCTCCACTTTGGCATTGTTGTCAAAGGGGGAGAAGATGTGAAGTGGAGAAGATATCTACAATATTGGGGAGAAGATGTGAAGAAGAGAGATATCTTTGTATATTATAATCAATGCCAAAGGGGGAGATTGTTGGCATATGTGCAGAGCTTGATGACATGATGATATTGTATGTTGTCATTGATGTCAATATGCTGAAGTATGAACCCGTATATTGAAGTAAGAAAATCAATATATGTGAGAACTGGTATGATATTGTGAACTGGTATATGTTAAAAAGTGAAGTAGTATGTTGGAATGAGAACCGGTATATGGGAAGCTTTGTATCGGGGTTTCATTTGGCATGACTATCGGTTGGTATTCTCAACTTCAGGGTTTCTGGTTGATGCATTCCAAGCCTGTGTGATTCAACTGATGACATCTTGTGATGAGTTAGCATTATAATGAAGATCAGATAGTGTTTCCATGTCAGCCTTGTGTGCATAAAGGATTTCCTTGAGGATCTTGCATGGAGATTGATCCTATCTACCTCTGGAATGTGCGAAGTCTCTGTAAACTGTGGAGAGCGCGTGATGGGTTATCAACTTCTTGAAGCGGCAAAGAATGAACGTTGGAGAACATCTTGAGATCTGTTTGAGACTATTATATTCAATGCAGTATGATTAACAGTTAGTATTGAACCGATTGAATTATTAAACCTAAATGTTTAGGGTTCAGGGTTTATGCTACCGACCTATCTGTATCCTATAAGGTTGATGATGTTTTTCATTTTGAAGTTGTTGGCAAATGTTATGTGTGTATCTAAGTGAAGAGATACGTGATTCTTTCTAGATTGGAGAAGTGTGTTGATACCTGCAGAGTGTGATTGCAGAAGCAAAGGAGCTAAAGTGGATCTACCTTGGCATTGATTGTTGTTATCAGATCAGTGTATTACCTGTTGACTTCTAACCATTTCAGCAGTTGGAAAATCCCTTAACTGGGTAGCTTTAATAGGATTTTGTGTAAATCCTTTAATAGGGTGACTCAATTCAATGAGTTCATCAAATCCTCTTGTGAGGTAACCTTTAACAGGGCTCTAACCTTTAACTAGGTATTTAGCCATCCCTTAATCGAGTGATCCCTAGCAGGATCGGTTCCTAGTAGAACCTATTGTAAAATTATTTAACCAGACTAGGATCCTAACAGAGCGGACTTCAAAATATTTCAAATAAAAACTTGTGGGTATTCATCCCCACCGTGGTTTTTCCCAATTGGGTTTCCACGTGAAAAATCAGTGTGTCATGTGTGATGCTTTTCATGTGATGCTTTAATATTTTATGTCAAGTGGTAAAGCATGTTGAACCAATAGTCATTATATTTATGATGATATATTACTTGTTTATGCATACGGGTGAAGTGGAAATGAGATATTAGATTGTATGGAGATCTGAGTCTTTACCAGTTTATCTCTTTCATACTCTCACTGTGGATTACCGGTAGTGCCTTGATTCAGACCGGTGTTACTATTTACCAGCTAAGTGCAGTCTTTGCAGTCAAACTGGTTCAGGGAAAAAAAATTTGTCTGTACTGATTCACCCCCCCATCTCAGTACCGGTTTGGTACTAACTATTCATCATTATTCATTAGCATCTACTCATAGTGTGACCCACTTAGTTGCAATTGTAACATTTACCATTGAAAACATCAGGTCCTCTTCCTTGGTTTTCTTGCCTACCCCTTCCAAATGGTCTTCTTCCTCCTCTAAAGCCTATATTCTTGTTATCAAACTCTCCATTGGACTCTTACTGGTTAGAATCACCATTATTAAAAGGAGTGTTCCTTCCTCCAAAGCCTCCTCTACCTCTAAACTTTTTGCCACCTCTTCCTCTATTATTTTGTTCTCCTCTCCTCTTTATCTTATCTTCCACCCTCAATACCAATTGGAAGCATTTGTGCATAGTGTCTAGAGCCATGATGTTGATCTCATTTTGGATATTTTGCCTTAAACCATTCAAGTACCTAGCCACCTTCTTTAACTCTTCTTCATGCTTCTTGGACCTAAGACTTAGCTTGTGAAAGTCTTCAGTATATGCATTCATATCCAACTCCCTCTGTCTAAGATTTTGCAGCTTCTTATACATCTGAACCTCATAGTTTATCGGTAGGAATTGGTCTTTGATTTTGTTCTTCATCCTCCCAAGAGGATATCTTCTTTTTCCCTATGTTCACCCTTTTTTCCTACAACACTGTCCACCACAACAAGGCAGACCCCTTGAGTCTAGAGTTTTCCAAACTCACTCCTTTCTCCTCTGGGACCTCTTTGTACTCAAAGTGGTTATTGAGTGGTTCTATCCATTCAAGCACCTCTTCTCCATTTAGGCTACTGTTGTAGATAGGTAGACTTTCCACATTATCCCTATTTACTAATTTTGGGGCGTCCAAGAACATCTTTTGATCAAGTGCCATATTCTAAGGGATGGCCTCCTTCTCTTCATTCTCCTCTTCTAATTCATCATCACAAGTTTTGCCCTTTCCCTTGGACTATTCGGTCTCTTTGATTTTCTCTTCAAGTAACTCCTCTACCATCTTCTTGATGGCCTTTGGGTTTATTGCCTTAGGAGGCATTGTAGCAGCCTCTACTCCAAATTTTGAATTATACACTATTTCACCCTTGGTATAGCTTTGATACCAATATGATGCAGAGGGTTTGGGATGTTATATCACTTTCTTGGTTTTTACTCAAAAAGGGTCTCCACTTGGTATCGCCCAATGGACTAATGTCTTTAACCTTTTCAAGGTTTCTAGAGCTTCCCTAGATCCTTCCCAAGGATCTCTTCACTTAGGACAACTCACAATTCACAAGGAGTCTCCTACCCCTAAGGTTCCAACCTTTCAACCAAGGACACCTAACAACCTCAAACCCCAAACAATAGGATCTTTACTAAAAAGGTGGGATCTAACCTATGTGAGTGTTTACACATGTGTTATATGGAATTTTCACTGATCTTGACCCCTTAGATGGGTGTTTACTAGCCCTTTGTACATTTTCCCCTTTTAGACCTAGGAAATAGGGCTACAAACAATTAGCCCTCCATTTGGGATTTTCTTGATTTATCTCACAACCTACCTGAACAACCCCCTAAAGAAATTTGATATTTGAGTACCTTTTTGGGCATACTACAAGATTCCAAACTTTTGCATTTGGGTTTTGAGTAGGGATGGTCAACCCTACTGACCCTATTTAGCCTCTTCTAGCTGGTATTGGGGTTTAAGCTCTCAAAAGCTTCACCAATCACAAAGGAATGAAAGGATAACACTTGCAAATGATCTGCACTAGTTCAAGGGTCCTTCTCATGCCAAGTTTAACCATCCTTCAATCTGCTATTCAAGGTTTCCACCCTCTTTTCCTACTGCACAAGCTTGCCACATGAGCGATGTCAAGCCTAGGGTGTCATCTTAGGAAAGACAAATGACACTTCATGTCTCCAAAACCACTAGGAACATCTATTATACAAGACAAATCAACATCCTCCCAGGTTTTAGACTGATCCCATAGAAAAATGTTGTTTTGTGTCACTGTTTGCATCCAAACCCTAGCTTTGAGGGTTTTGTCAGGCCAGTGGGATAGAAAATTCAATTTCTCCCAACCTCGAAGGATTCAAGACCTTAGATCAACTCCAAATGGATGGTGAACCTCTACTACAAGTTTCCAAATGTTAAATTCATGCTCACAATTCACAAGGAATTGTGTAAGAACATAAAACTCAAGAAAAATACAGGAAATCACAATAACTGTTTATTTTGAAGACAAGAAATTCATTCAAAATCATCTCTAACCAATAGGCATCATTCCTCTAGGATTATATTATGCCAAGGAACTCCTCCAGCTACCTCCAATGCATACAATCACCAACTAATTGTTGGGATAACCATATTTCAAAATCTTGCAAGAAAAGTTGATTAAGACAATAATGTAACTTTGTAACTTTTGTCAACTCTCTACAATTCGGTATTTCCTTCACACCAAAGGTCAAGAATGAACCTACCACACATTGAAGATCTCTAAACATAAAAAATACATATAAAATTCCCATACAAGGCCTTTAACCAAGTTGACACACATAGGAGCCTCAAGGTTTATTACACTATCTAGACCTAATCAATAAACCTTCAAACTCACACATTGCACATTCTATTCCTAACATAACCATGAATTAAAATGATCTAGACACATGTCCTAGTGCTCTTGAACTAGTTAGGACTAAGGGGTTACCACCATTAAAGGTGACAAAATTGTGTGCTCTAGGAACCACCATGGCAAATAAATGCCTATTGATATGAATGGCAGGGTCTTTGGGCTGTGATAATCTTATAATAGGAGGGGTAGAATGGGACCCTAGGGGTGTAGATTCTTCTAGTTTAGTTCCCATTGTAGGTGACAATTTCACAAACCGTATCCTTGATAATGTGTATTCAAGAGATGTAATGTAGGTTTTTATGTATGCATTGAAATTGAAACAGATTTGAGCATTCATTTTTATGATAGTTCAGTTGTGAGGAAATGATGTATGCATTTTATTCATGCAATTTATATGTAATTTGATATCTATTATGGGGGTTGTCAATGGTGATGAATTATCAAGTGCAAGTGATGCAGGAACAGGTGAACGAAGTTGAAGGCGAGAACATGACTCAAGTAGAGTTGTTTTTAACTAATGACTTTGGTAGACTAGGGGAATCTCACACACCACAATAAGAAATTGTTTGTGCAAATATGACTTTGTTAAAGCATTATTGTTTGAATTGTGACTTTATCGATGCTTATTTTAAAATTTAAATAATTGGAGTAAAAATTAGTCATTATATTGATTTCATATTTGAAAATGTTCAATAGTTGTAAATTAGGGTTGATTAGTTAGCGAGTTAACATTTTTATTAAATCTGATTTGGAATGTGAACTATATGTCGACATGAATTCAATGGTATGAAGTTGATTATTTTGATTCATTGAGAAATAATTTTTATGGTCTCATCGATTAGGTAATTGTATAAATTTCATATGCATATAAATTTGATGATTATTTATAAGTTAAATAATTTGGAAAAGAGTTATGGATTTAACGACTTAACGTACCTTGTATAGAATGATTTATTGTCTTTTCTATAAGAAAATACAATTTTATTAATGATTGCTTTGTTTATATTGATACAAGTTTTATTTGCATGGTAGTTAGATAACTACGATTCCATCGGACATACGTACATATATATGTATATTTAGAGGTGAATATTTGAATTAAGCTTATGCGATTATTATCTTATTATACAAACATGATTATTCATAATAATGTATTTATGAATATACATATATAAAATTAGGATTATATATTTGATTTCTAAAAAAATAGACTTACTTTAATATAATAATGAACAATATATATAATATAGTTGTTTATTATATATATATATATATATATATATATAATATTCAAGGTGACGGGTTTTTGAATAAGACATAGGTTAGCGACTATGTCTCATGTTAGTTAGGGAGTCGACAAGATGGCTGACTAGGTAAGTAGACTAACGGTTAACGCAAACATCGACATGGATAATTAAGCATGGACTTGGAGACAAAGGCGATAATCTTGCACATAACAAACACTTAAGTGTTTGAATTTGTATGCAATGTTCTCAATATACTCCCCATCGACAAAACAATCATCCACGTAAGAGCAGACACTCCTCACTCTTGGCTAGTGGCTGGCTTAGACTGCAGATTACTCCATCCTCTAATGGTGACTATAGTCAACAGATAGTTTTCCACGATGATAACTTGGAAGTAGTCCACAAATATCTGACATATAACCACAGAGGGAAGAATTAACAGGCACGTGGTGCCATGAAATTAGAGATGCCAATGATAGGAAGCTTCAACTCCTCGATGCATGGTCGACCAAACTATAGAAGATATAATTAAAATTGCCATCTCTCCAAGACATGTAGACTGGAGATAAGGATAAACTGATAGCATAATAAAGACTTGAGAGAGTTAAGTTGAAGACTCATTGTAATGCAGAAGAAGACTTCAACTTAATAACCCTTACCAAGCCTCAGATTTAGGAGGCATAGGGGAATTTAGAATAAATAAAGACATAGGATAGAGAGATGAATACAAATGAGACCCATGAGAGACACACATAAAGAGGAAGAAAAGAGATAGAAATAACAGAGCAAATAGGAAGAAATTAAGATAGTATTGCAGAGAGAGAGAGAGAGAGAGAGAGAGAGAGAGAGAGAGAGAGAGAGAGAGAGAACTATTTTAGAACAAAATTAGAATAAGGATAAGAGATCGGTGATAGTTTTTTGAGAAATCAAGGAAGACGTAGATCCATTTAAGAGGAAGCACGTCAGAGATTTTTCCAACTAGTATAAGATTTCTTTTATGATTGTCCATATGTTATTTGTTTTATTGAATATATGTTATTATTCTTTGAAAAGATGAAGAAGGAAATCATTAGGAGAAATATATGTTGAAATAACTAAGATAGTTAATTTAATTGCTTAAAATAGTGATTATTGTCAAAGTGATTAGGTTATATTTTCAATTAAAGAATGTGTTCTCATACTTTATTCCTTATATGAAAGAAAATCATACTTGTGTTACACCTTCTTTTACCTTGTATCTATTCAAAAATTGTTGATGAAATTATATTGCTTTTGAAATTGTATTGCTTTCCAAATTTTGAAAGATTGTATTCAATTAGGTGAAAGAGATAAAATAGTGTTTATTTTACGAAAGTAATAGGGAAGATGTTACTTCAAATAGTCAAAAGATTGTATTTGTAAATGTATTCTTTTTTGTGGGACCAAGCTATGTATAGGCTTGTGTATAGAAAGTTACCTTCTGGGACGGGTGCCAAATATGGAATCTTAGAGAGAATTGTTGCTTTTTCCAACTATTTATTTTTGCTATGCATGGCATTATACTCGGCCAAGTAATTATTTGAATTATCCAGAGAAATAGATGTAATTATTTATTTTATGCTCTCTACCATATCCTTGATTGATAATCAATGCTTGTTTCGTAAAAGATTTAGAAAAATGAAAATGCTTGTATCATCTAGGCACACGCTAGATTCCCTCTTGCCTTTTGAATTCTTTGGTTAAAACAATTGATGTAGGGTCAGGTATTCTTGATTGACCAAGAATTTTGGGGAAGCATAAGCTTCAAGGTTGGGCGGAAAAAGCGCTTGAATCTTGTTCTCGTCTTTGTTCAAAGGACTGCAAGGAAGTGACTCAAAATGGAGATCGATGGATGTATCTCACCTTCTTTCTATTTGTATATTACTTAAGGCGATATGAAAGCCTAAGTAGGGAATAAGGACATATATATATTGAGAAATTCGTATCTTTTATTTGACATGAAAATTGTATATCTATGAATGTTTTATCAACTTATGGATATTTCCTGATATTATGTATGAAATAGACTTCTTAATTGCCCTATGAGTTTATTTATGAATAAAGAGTAGAATGTGTCTTATAGATTAATTTACGTCTTTACATTTTGGTATCAGAGCATAGGTTTTATAACACTAGGACCTATGAGTCACTTCGCAAGTTGAATTTGGATAATAATAGTTTTGTGTTGAAGCTTTCAGAGATGGTGCGTACTAAACAGATAGCTTGTAAGTTAGTAACTGGGTATGCTCACTATCTGAGGATCAAGAAAGATCCTATATCTATTGTTATGCCTTTTTTGGATAACCATCCAAGTGGAGAATGGATCAGTGAAGAGGAAAATGTTTCTACCGAAGTGAAACTAGTTTCTGAAGAGAAATAAAGTGTTGAGATAGTAATAGGCCCTACTGAATCCCTTACTAAAAAGACTATTCCTATAGAGGAAGAAGAGCCTGAGTTAGAATATTCTCCAATTAAGCTAATGGTGATAAGTTCTGATGAATCTGAGGGATATACCCCACAACGTGATAATGAATTTGAAGGTTATACCCCCCTAAGTTCTAGTGAGTCCGAAGGATATACTCCCATGACTCCTCTAGAAGAGTGATGTATTGTGTAATAACACTTTTATTATCAGTAAATAAAGATGTCTTTCTTTCTATAATAATTTGAGTTGAATGTTATGTATGATTCCTATGATGACAAAAATGTATTTTGACCTTAAATTATATTATAAACTTGAATGAAATAGATCATTATCTAACTATGTCTTACTATAGTTCATTATTGTTTCCTTCTAGTAGTAAATATGGGTATTAATTTCTTTAGTTATATGTAAGGATAGATGTTAGGGAGCATTGATAGAAGTTTCAGAAATCATAAATTTGCAAATATTCTTCTTTCGCTAAGAAATATCAACATTTCCCTAATGCAGAAATTGTTGAATAATAATGGCCTCAAGAACCACAAGGGTTGGGTCTAGTAATGGGAATGAAAGGTTAGATCAAATCCTTGACTTACTGAACTAGCAGAGTGTCAGAATGAATGAACTCAAATAGGAGGTTCGAAGGGTCAAAGAAGTCCGACACAAAGCTCCAAGGGTTGAAGAGCAGCCAGATAACCAAGCAAGGATTGAAGAAGAGTTGACAAAGGATTTAAAAAGAATGTCCCCACTGAATTTTGATGGAAAAACTATTGGTGATGGTGCAGAGGCATGGGTGATAGAAATGGAGAAATATTTTGGTCTCCACAACATGCCCAATGAAACCAAGGCAGTTTGGGCTGCTTATCAACTCTCTGATGAAGTTGCTACTTGGTAGGATAATGAAAAGTCTGAAAGGAAACTGCAACCAAGAGATATTACTTGGGAATTGTTCTTACAATCCTTTAGGAAGAGGTGGCTTCCTCAGTTATCCTTCGATAAGAAGATGACTGAATTTCACAACCTAATTGAAGGTGGCATGTTGATAACTCAATACTAGGAAAAATTTACCAATCTCCTTAAGTATGCTCCGCAATATCAGATGGATCAGTGATTCTGCATCTAGAAGTTCATTTTGGGTTTGAGAACCCATATAGGAGAAAAAGTGGATATTTATAATCCACTAACTATGGAAGAGGTATTTGAGAAAGTGATCAAGCAAGAGAAGTTGTTGCAATAGTTGGGGAACTTCTGTAAAAATGTGAATAACCAACCGAATTTTGGGAATAGGAACTTCCAAAGGAACAACAATGGCAACAATCAGTAGATAAGAAATCTTAAGAGGGGACCCAACACTCAGGAAAGAGGAAGAGTGAATCAAGATGGAAACAAGAGAGCAAACAATAACATCAATGCCTGACAAAATATGGATAGAGGAAGGTCAGGTGGCCATTCTGAACCTAGGGATGGGTGTTAAAATTTTGGAGGGAGTCATTATGCCTCAAATTGTCCATAATGTACCCCTGCACAAAGAGGAGCAAATCGGCAAGGAGCCCCTCAACATCAGATTCACGCTGCAGTCGATAACTGTCAAGCTAATTTCCAAGCCTCACCTATTCAGATGACAAGTAAGCTTTTTAGACAATCAGTTTCTATTTTAATAGATATAGGAGCTACTGAATGCTTTATTGATCCTAAAGTAGTTTCTAGAATACCTATTAGACCTAGTTATATTTCAAATGCATGGATGGTTCAATATGGAAATCGAGTAGAACGGAGGGTAGATACTTGTCTATTTTGTAGTGAATTAGAACTTTCCAATTTCCAAACCCAGGTTAACTTTTATGTTGCACCATTAGAATCATATGATGCAATCTTAGGTATCAACTGGTTGACTGAGCATAAAGCCATAGTGAACTATGAAGATAAGGTCATCAGTTGCATTGATTATTTTGGGAATTCCGTTGAAATTTTTGGGTCTCAAAAGCCTCTTGAATTGAGATACATTTTGGCAATGCAACTCAAGAAGGCCCAAAGAAAAGGATATTCTATCATTGCTATCATGGTGAATGATTTGAATAATGTTGAGAAAAGTCCTAAGGATTATCCTATCCTTGCAGAGTTCCTAGATGTCTTTCCAAAAGATCTTACCAAGTTACCAACTAAGAGAGTTCAATTTTTCAATAGAACTCTTACCTGGAACAGAGCCACAATCTAAGGCTCCATATAGAATGACTACAACAGAACTATATGAGCTTAAGGCTCAATTGCAAGAGTTTCTTAGGCAAGGTTTTATTAGACCAAGTGTATCCTCGTGGGGTGCACCGGTGATCTTCGTAAAGAAGAAAGATGGCACTTTGAGGTTATGCATTGATTATAGGATGTTGAAAAAAGTAACTATCAAAAATAGATATCCTCTACCAAGGATAGATGAATTATTTGATCAAATGAAAGGTGCATCGGTATTCTCCAAGATTGATCTTCGATCAGGATATCACCAGTTAAGGATTAAGGATGAAGATATTCTTAAGACTGCATTCTGAACATGATATAGGCACTATGAATTCACAGTTGTACCATTTGGTTTAACCAATGCCCCAGCAACATTTATGAACCTCATAAATAGTATTTTCAAAGAATACTTGGATGATTTTGTCCTAATCTTTATTGATGACATTTTGATCTATTTCAAGAATGAAGAAGAACATAAGAAGCACCTGAGGATAGTTTTGCAATGGTTGAGAGATCGTAAGCTTTATGGGAAATTTTTTTAGTGTGCCTTCTTTCAGGAAAAGGTGCATTACTTAGGTCATGTAATATCCGCTAAAGGAATTTTAGTTGATCCTACAAAGATAGAAGTAATAGTAGATTGGCCAACACCTTAGAATGTTTCAAAATTTTGGAGTTTTATGGGACTTGCAGGATATTATAAAAAATATGTGGAAGGGTTTTCCAGGATAGCAGCACCTATCATTTCACTTCAGAAAAAGGAAAAAAGGTTCGAATGGACTGAGAAGTGTGAGGAATCATTTCAGCTTCTGAAGCATAAATTGACAACAACACTAGTACTAACTATACCAGAGCCCAATGGATAGTTTGTAGTAATTACAGATGCCTTGGGTGAAGGTGTGGGAGCAGTGTTGATGCAAGAAGAAAATGTGGTTGCATTTGAATCATGGAAGCTGAAACAATATGAGATGAATTATGCACTGCATGAGTTAGAACATCTAGCGATTGTACATACAGTACAAATATGGAGGCATTACCTTTTAGGGAAGCCTTTTGAGCTAAAAATAGATCATTTAGGATTGAAGTATATCTTTACACAACCTAATCTTAATGCAAGACAAAGAAGGTGGCTTGAATTTCTAAGTGAGTATGACTTTGGTATTGAATATATCAAAGGGAAGGAAAATAGAGTAGATAATGCTCTCAACAGAAGAAGGCACCTATTTTCTATGGTTACAACAAAGACAAACTTGAAACAACAAGTGTTGTAGAACTTTCCAAAAGATGAACATTACCTAAGGGTTAAACAAGCCTTGGAAAGAGATTCTTCAGATCATCGTTATGATGGATATGAGATAGAACCTGAAGGTATTTTGAGGTACCAAGGAAGGATGTACATACCTAAAGGGGGAGAGTTGAGAAAGTTAATATTGCATGAGATGCACAATACACCTTATTCAAGACACCCTAGAATAACAAAGATGGTAGTTGATTTGCAATCTTTGTATTTCTAGCCTAAACTCAGAAAAGAAGTGGTTGAGTATGTAGCACAATGTTTGGAATGCCAAAGAGTGATAGCTAAACATGTTCATCTAGTAGGACTTCTATTTCAACATGTTATACCAGAATACAAGTGGCAGGTAATCAGTATGGATTTTATCAAGGATTACCAAGGAGAAAGAATAAACATGACACTATCTTAGTAGTGGTAGATAAGATGACTAAAGTTGCACATTTAATACCTAGGAATCTCAAGGATGGATCATTTGTTCTTGCCAAGAAATTTGTGCAAGAAATTTTTTGGTTACATGTTGTTGCAGAAACCATAATATCTGATAGGGATACCAGGATGACTTCCAAATTTTGGACAACATTGAATGCAGCATTGGGAACAAGACTAAATTTTAGCTCAGCATATCATCCTCAGACTAATGGCCAAACAGAAAGGGTTAATCAGGTAGTGGAGGATCTTTTGCGGATGTACTGCATGGATTAGTAGTACAAATGGGAGGAGTACTTTCCTTTAGTTGAATTTTCTTATAACAACTCGTTTCATGCATCATTAGGGATGGCACCTTTTGAAGAACTCTATGGGAAAAAGTGTCGTGCACCTATCAGTTGAGATAGACTAGAGGATAGGATCATTATTGGTCCTGATTTACTTAAGGAAATGGATGAGCAAATGGTGTTGATAAAGATTAGGTTGAAGGAAGCAGCTGACTGACAGAAGAGTTATGCAGATCGAAAAAGGACTTACAAACAAATTTTTGAGAGTCAAACCTCATAAGAGCTCTATCTCATTTGGAAAATCATCAAAATTGGCACCAAGATATGTGGGACCCTTTGATGTATTGGAGGTTATCAATCCAGTTGCTTATAGATTAGCTTTACCCCCTTCTCTAGCTCGAATCCACAATCTATTTCATGTTTCTTTATTGAAACCTTATCATGCTGATGCATCTCATATTATTGATTGGCAATCTTTACAGGCACAGGATCCAGGGGTGGTGCTAGTGGAGCCCATCTGAATCCTAGATCAGCATAGCATGAAGCTACGTAGCAAAGATTTCACTCAATATAAGGTTCAATGGGACCAATATTCTGAGGATAGTGCTACATGGGAGGATGCTGAGATGATTGACCGCCATTTTCCTCATTTTCTTTCTTAGGAAATAGTTTCTTATTATTTGGAATATCTTTGAAACAATTATTTTAATTATACGATGTAAACTTGGATAGCATGTGTGTTATTGTTATTATCTGAAATTTGATGTATGGTTGACATTTTTATGAGATATAATTGTTATGTGATTATTAATGAGTAGTAAGACATCAAGACGATGTCTCTTCCAAGAGGGAAGGATGTCACGAACCGTATTCTTGATAATATGTATTTAAGAGATGTAATGTAGGTTTTTATGTATGCATTGAAATTGAAACAAATTTGAGCATTCATTTTTATGATAGTTTTGAGAAAATGATGTATGCATTTTATTCATGCAATTTATATGTAATTCGATATCTATTATGGGGATTGTCAATGCTGATGAATTATCGAGTGCAAGTGATGCAAGAACAGGTGAACGAAGTTGAAGGTGAGAACATGACTCAGATAGAGTTGTTTTTAACTAATGACTTCGGTAGACTAGGGGAATCTCACACACCACAATAGGAAATTGTTTGTGCAAATACGACTTTGTTAAAGCATTATTGTTTGAATTGTAAATTTATCGATGCTTATTTTAAAATTGAAATAATTTGAGTAAAAATTAGTTGTTATATTGATTTCATATTTGAAAATGTTCAATAGTTGTAAATTAGGGTTGATTAGTTAGCGAGTTAACATTTTTATTAAATCTGATTTGGAATGTGAACTATATGTCAACATGAATTCAATGGTATGAAGTTGATTATTTTGATTCATTGAGAAATAAGTTTTATGGTCTCATCGATTACCTAATTGTATAAATTTCATATGCATATAAATTTGATGATTATTTATAAGTTAAATAATTTGGAAAAGAGTTAGGGATTTAATGACTTAACATACATTATATAGAATGATTTATTGTCTTTTGTATAAGAAGATGTATTTTTATTATGATTGCTTTGTTTATATTGATACAAGTTTTATATGCATGTTAGTTAGATAACTACGATTCCATCGGACATACGTACATATATATGTATATTTAGAGGTGAATATTTGAACTAAGCTTATGCGATTATTATCTTATTATGCAAACATGATTACTGATAATAATGTATTTATGAATATACATATATAAAATTAGGATTATATATTTGATTTCTGAAAAAATAGACTTTCTTTAATATAATAATGAACAATATATAATATAGTTGTTTATTATATATATATTTATATATATATATATAATATGCAAGGTGGTGGGTTTTTCAAATAAGACATAGGTTAGTGACTATGTCGCATGTTAGTTAGGGAGTCAATAAGATGGCCGACTAGGCACGTAGACTAATGGTTAACGCAGACATCGATGTGGATAATTAAGCATGGACTTGACGAGAAAGGCGATAATCTCGCATATAACAAACACTTAAGTGTTTGAAGTTGTATGCAACGTTGCCGATTTCCTCCCCATAGAGAAAACAATCATCCACGTAATAGCAGACACTCCTCACTCTTGGCTAGTGGCTGGCTTAAACTGCAGATTACTCCATCCTCTAATGGTGACTATAGTCGACAGATAGTTTTCCATGGTGCTAACTTGGAAGTAGTCCACAAAATTTGATAGATAGTTTTTCCATGGTGCTAACTTGGAATTATCAGGCACGTGGTGCCATGAAATTAGAGATGCCAATGATAGGAAGTTTCAACTCCTTGATGCATGGTCGACCAAACTGCTAAAGATATAATTAAAATTTCCATCTCTCCAAGACGTGTAGACTGGAGATAAGGATAAACTGATAGCATAATAAAGACTTGAGAGAGTTAAGTTGAAGACTCATCGTAATGTAGAAGAAGACTTCAACTTAATAACCCTTATCGAGCCTTAGATTTAGGAGATAGCATAGGGGAATTTAGAATAAATAGAGACATAGGATAGAGAGATGAACACAGACGAGACCCACGAGAGACACACGAAGAGAGGAAGAAAAGAGATAGAAATAGCAGAGAAAATAGGAAGAAATTAAGATAGTATTGCAGAGAGAGAGAGAGAGAGAGAGAGAGAGAGAGTTGTTTTAGAACAGAGTTAGAAGAAGGATAAGAGATCGGTGATAGTTTTTCGAGCAATCAAGGAAGACGTAGATCCATTTAGGAGGAAGCATGTCAGAGATTTTTCCAACCAGTTTCAAGCGTAAAGAGATCAAAATCTTCTTTTTTTTTTGTTATATTTGCATTAAGGAAGTTAGAAAATTAAAGCTTTATATATAGTATAAGATTTCTTTTATGATTTTTCATATGTTATTTGTTTTATTGAATATATGTTATTATTCTTTGAAAAGATGAAGAAGGAAATCATTAGGAGAAATATATGTTGAAATAATTAAGATAGTTAATTTAATTGCTAAAAATAGTGATTATTGTCAAAGTGATTAGGTTATATTTTCAATTAAGGAATGTGTTCTCATACTTTATTCCTTATATGAAAGAAAATCATTCTTGTGTTACACCTTCTTTTACCTTGTAGCTATTCGAAAATTGTTAATGAAATTATATTGCTTTCCAAATTTTGAAAAATTGTATTCAATTAGGTGAAAGAGATGAAATAGTGTTTATTTTATGAAAGTAATAGGGAAGATGTTACTTCAAATAGTCAAAAGATTGTATTCATAAATGCATTCTTGTTTGTGGGAACCAAGCTATATATAGGCTTGTGTATAGAAAGTTACCTTCCAGGATGGGTGCCGAATGTGGAATCTTAGAGAGAATGGTTGCTTTTTCCAACTATTTATTTTTGCTATGCATAGCATTATACTCGTCCAAGTATTTATTTGAATTATCTAGAGAAATAGATGGAATTCTTTATTTTATGCTCTCTACCATATCCTTGATTGATAATGAATGCTTGTTTTTGAAAATATTTAGAAAAATGAAAATTCTTGTATCATCTAGGCACACACCAAATTCCCTCTTGCCTTTCAAATTCTTTGGTTAAAACTATTCATGTAGGGTCGGGTATTCTTGATTGACCAAGAATTCCGAGGAAGCATAAGCTTTGAGGTTGGGCGGAAAAAGCGCCTAAATCTTGTTCTCGTCTTCATTCAAAGGACTGCAAGGAAGCAACTCAGAATGGAGATCGACAGATGTATCTCACCTTCTTTCTATTTGTCTATTACTTAAGGCAATATGAAAGCCTAAGTAGGGAATAAGGACATATATATATTGAGAAATTTGTATCTTTTATTTTACATGAAAATTGTATATCTATGAATGTTTTATCAACTTATGGATATTTCCTGATATTATGTATGAAATAGACTTCTTAATTGACCTATGAGTTTATTTATGAATAAAGAGTAGAATGTGTCTTATAGATTAATTTACGTCTTTACAGACAAAGAAAGCCTACCTCTATTTCTCTTATAACTTAAATAAGGAAGTTCAATGAATTTAAAAATACCTCTAGATGATGATCTGGTTTGTCTTGTTGGCATAAATCTACAAATCGTATCACTGAGAGTTTGAATTTGTCCTTAAGAGTCATCGAGTGCTTGATTGATTGCCTCCAAAGGTAGGGATGCTAAAAGAAATATTGAATCCTTGGAATTAATTTTGAAATAACTGACCTACTGGATGTGCCAAAAACTGTGGGATGACACATGGTTTGAAATGGAACCTTTTGGTGTAAGAATCTTTCTTGAATGCTTAACAAATTATCCCACTGGGCATGCCAAAAACTATTGTCACAAAAGTTGCACCCTATGATGATCAAACTTGATCATCAACCTTGTGAAACATGGAAACAACCTCCCAAGTGTGGGACTTGCATAAGTGAGGTTGAGTACTTTTAGAAGGTCAGCTTCCTATCAATCTTGAGTGCAATTAGGAACTAATCTAGTGATTCTGAGAGGGAAAACGCAGAAAGAGGGGAAAAGCTTTGCACCTGGATTGAATGTGATCTTCTTGCCTCCAATTGCACAAAACATAAATAAAACTACCAAAAGATATACTAACTTCTACCTAAATCAGTTCCCTATCTGCATAAATGAAGGTTGGAATTCTAGAAAATGACAAGGGGGATTGAAGCTAGTCCACATATGACATTCAAAGAGGGGTCAACACAATCATTACGCAAAAGAAATAAGAAATATATGCATTCAAACAAAGAGGTAAGAGAAATACACATATTTTTTCAAACTGAAACAAGGTAAGACAAGAAAATCTATTAATGGAAGGCAAGGATAAATTTATAAGTGTAGAAGAACATAGATTTCTGCAAGAGAAAAAGAAGAGAAGATCCCTTAGAAAATTATAGAAATTGAATTTATAGTTGAGTTATAACACAAAATGGAAAACTACAACTGAAACCTTACTCCTTCTAGGGTTAGGTTACAAAATATCTACAAGAGGAAAGATTAGGTCGATAGGTTGAATTTGATGGCATGTTGAATCTCCTCTGCAAGTGGTCATCATTCTAAAGGAGGCAAGAGGGTTCACAAGATAAGACATCTCTATGAAGGATGCATCATGGTGGAATGATAGAGGCAAGAAAGTCTTCAAAATACATGGAATGGGCATGGTGGTGCATATGAAATTGGCCTGCAGGGTCACTTCTAGAGTAATGGTGAAAATCCTCGATGGTTGGAAGCAAAATGGATCTGATTCAAGGCACTGACTGAGTAGAAAACCAATCTCAACCATCGGGTTGACAACCACCTCCCTGCAAAGCATTTAAATGCCAATGACCACTGGTAAATTTAATGTTAGTCATCAATTGAGAGATGTCGCTTGTAGATGGATGAGTGAGATCTCTTGAATTAAGTGTTCAAAAATCCCAATTGAAGAATAAGTCGCAGCCATCAGATTGGATTCCATGTAAGGATTAACAATTGAGATCACACCAAGAAGGGAAGGGGCCCACTGCATCCTTTCCACATATCCTGTCACATTCTTTCCCACTGTGTAGAAACAATGTCACCAAAGGGATACACAGGAGAGTAGGAGGAGAGAAACAAACCTCCTACTCACCTACACCATAGAAGTAAATTTCCAAAAGAGTATGTGGGGAGGTGGGAGTAAAGCCAACAAGATCCCCACATTCCTACCACAAAAACTTAGCTAGTCAAAAAAATCATGCGGGGGTGCGGGAAGAACCAAAAATAGACATTCGTCGACTCACAATGCACTATTAGGAAGAAAAAGGGACCCTATGGGGGTGCGTGAGCCATGCCAATTGCCTGCTCAACCATAAGACACTAAAGGAGGAACCAAAATGGGCTATAGGGTGTGGAAAAACAAAAAGAGATAGCCCCCAAGCTCGTAACCATTGAAGCCTGAAGCCAAGAAGCCAGCATGGAAGTGGGTGAGGCCAAACGTGCTTTTCACTCACCCACAACACAAAATAGGAAGATCAAAAATATTTTTTTGGGGCGGGAGAGCTAGAAAACACATACTGCTAGCCGGTAGAAACCAAAGGGGGAAGCGATCTGCCAATGAAGAAGACCGTCCAACCAGTAGCCATTAAGTGAGTTGATCAACTGGCCTAGTCAACTCAAGAATACAACAAAGCCTGAAAAAGGAGAAAAGGTCCCTCTGCATCCCCTCCAAAAATGTGCATAACACATGATGGTATGATGAAAGAATAAGTATCTGGTAGATTACTAAGAGGGGGGATGGGGGTGAATCAGTAAACTGAAAAACTGATACAAACTCCCAAACTCAAAAATAAACTTATCAACAAATAACTTTGTCAAGATAATATCTCAAAGATTACCAACATCAACCGGTTTGATTGTTATGACAACTTAATAGTAAACAACTTCAATCTTGTAAACATAAAAAATACTTAATTATATGTAAACATATTCATCTCTCAATGCTTCCAGTTATCATGCCTTATCAGAATAGTTAAGTAGTTAATCAAATCAACAAATAAGATCATAACCACAAAAGAATTCACCCTTGACACAAATATTTATTCATGGAAAAACCAAATAGGTAAAAACCATGGTGAGATGAGACTCACAAGGATAGCTATCTGAACTCTTATGAAGTTTTCCCTGTTAGGAGTTAAGCATGTTAAAGCTTTTACAATAAGTCCTGTTAAGAACCGATTCTGTTAGGAATCACCTAGTTAAGGGATTTACAAATATGACTTGATGAAAAGCACAATACCCTATTAGGAGTAACCTCACTGGAGGATTTTTTAATCCAAACTAATTGACCACCTTGTGAGAGGATTTAGAAAGTAAACAAGCTTGTTACAACTTACCCAGTTAGGGGATTTCAATTTATGCTGTAATTGTTAGAAAACAATAGGTTTTCTAGATCTGTCTGAATAGAACTACATCTACTTGATCAGATCCTTCTTAAGCTTCAATCTGCCTTTACTCAAACTATAGATCCATCCACCGGTTAGGAAACCACACACTCAACTCGTTTCTGCCAATCTTGCCAACTTTGCCAACACTTAACAAAACAATATCATCGATCATAAATACAAATCAACTAGTTTGGTAACACAACAAAATCCTAATTCTCATTATTGAGATTACAAATAGGTTGGTACAATCTTGACCATTAGAAAGCCTAACAATCTCTTCACATTAATCAAGAAAATTCCAACCGCTTCATCGAACTTTGTAACTTATCACGTGCTATGCATTAGATGCAATCAACTTTTCTCCTTTCCAAGACAACAAACATGCCACTTCAATCTGAACTAATCCTCATTCAATGATCACACATGTCTCCATCATTATATCTTAAACCAACAAACTTGATCAGTTAGGGTTTAACAAAAAAACAACTGGTAGGGTTTACCGGTTACATAACATAGAAAGGTTTAACCCTTTACACCGGTTCAACTTACAAACTACCTTATACCGGTTTACAACATCTTCCTCAAAGTTTATTATATTGGTTACAAGACAATAGCAATAACAACAATAACGTCAACAATATCATGAATACCATTCACCGGTTCAATTGACATCAATGACAACATATCATTAATGAAATCTATATGCAAAATGCCAAAAATCTCCCCCTTTGGTATTGATGGCAATACAAATATCAACACCTCTAATTGCTATTGTGGATTGGTGAATAGGAATCCTGGTTTATATTACCAAGTATTCACCATGCTTTGTTTGTCTTCAATATGTCACTGGTTCGCCTAATCAGACACATAATTCTTCTCCTCAATCACATAATTCTTCTCCCCCTTTGAAAGCAATGCCAAATTGAAAGTAAAACATGTAATTCCAAATTCTCACTATGTATCAACAAATTGCAACTTGATGCTCCCCCTATGGAATACATCTACTTCCAAAAACATCAATCAATGTAAGATTCTACAAGTAATTTAGGGACTAATGCAATCAACATCATGCTCAACTAACTTCATGAAGAGGGACAACCCCCAGCTGACTTCTAAGATAGTCAAAAGTGGTCTTAGGTAGAGGTTTGCTAAAGATATATGCAAGCTACTTCTGGGTAGAAACATTTTCTAAGATAACATCTTTACTTTGAACTTTTTCTCTCAAAAAGTGATACTTCAATTCAATGTGGTTGGTGTGAGTGTGAAAAACAGGATCTTAGAAATATTAATGGCACTTGTATTATCACATAAAATCTTGATAGGTTCTAAGATCTTCATCTTAAAACCTTCCAAAATGTGCCTCATCCAAATAGCTTGTGTGCAATTCATATAAGTTGCTACATACTCAACTTCCACAGTAGATTGTGAAGTACAACTCTACTTCTTACTACTCCATGAAACCAACCTTCCTCCTAGAAAGAATGCTCCACCAGTAGTACTTTTTCGGTCATCGATATTTCTTGCCCAATCAACATCAGTGTATGCCTTCAAATCAAAATTTCCTCCATATGGATACCATAATCCATAGTCAACTGTACCTTTCAGATATCTAAAAATTCTCTTGGTTGCTATCAGATGTGCTTCCTTTGGATTTTTCTGAAATCTAGCAACTATACCAACTGCATGGGCAATATTCGGTCGACTATGAACAACATAGTGTAATCTGCCAATCATTGACCTATATTCCTTTTCATCTATAAACTTAGATGCATCTTCCTTGGACAACTTACAACCTATAACCATTGGAGTTCCAACTGGTTTACAGTCACTCATGCCAAAAGTCTTCAAAACTTCTTTCATATACTTAGATCGATTAATGAAAATACCATTCTTCATCTATTGTATCTACAAGCCTATGACATTTTTTATTTCCCCTACTAATGAAATCTCAAACTTATTCTTCATTTCATCTACAAAACTGTTTCTCATGACATCATTACCTCCAAATATAATGTCATCAACAAATACTTCACTAACTAGTATTTCATCTCCTTCAAATTTGAGATAAATGTTGTTGTCATCACTGGTTCTTGCAAAGCCTATCTTCATCAGATGTGTATGAAGCCATTCATAACATGCTCTGGGTGCCTACTTTAATCCATATAAAGCTTTATACAATCTTCATACTATGTCTTCCTTATCTGTCAATGCATAACCATCAAGCTATTCTATGTAAACCTTTTCTTCCAATATCCCATTTAAAAATGCACACTTAAAATCCATCTGGTATACGTTGAACTTCTTATGGGCTGAAAATGCAAGTAATGTTCTTACTCCTTCTAGCCTTTCTACTGGTGCAAACGTTTCACCATAATCTTCTCCTCCTTCTTGCGCATAACCCTTGCAAACTAATATTGCCTTGTTGCGAACTACAACACCATCTTCATTTAACTTGTTCTTGAACACCAATTTAGTACCTATAACATTTTTGTTTACCAATCGAGGTACCAGGGTCCAAGTGTTTTTCTTCTTAATTTGATCCAATTCCTCCTCCATAGCTTTAACCCAATAATCATCACCAAATGCCTCCTTAACACTTCTAGGTTCAATGGTGGAGATCATGCAAGAGTTCTCTCTAATTCTCCTTCTAGTTAGTACTCCAACATCCTTATCCCCAATAATCTACTTAGGACTATGATTTAGTCTCACATATCTAGGAATTACATGATCATTATCATTAGGTTCAACTTCTTCATTGTCTTATTCCTCTAAATTTATTTGTTCTGGTTGAACAAGTACATCAGGATTTTCTTTGCCAGTTTCTGATTTAACAATTTCAGGTTCCAAAAGAAAAATGCAAGGATCTTCTTCCTTTCTCCCTGAACTGGTTCATTCTGAAATTTTATGACATTCATCTACATGAACATCAACACTCTCAACAATTATTTGTGTCCAGTTGTTGAAGCATTTGTAGGCCTTACTCTTGGTGGAATAGCCAAGAAATATGCCTTCATCACTCTTAGCTTCAAACTTTCTTATGTAATCAAATCTTTTGATAAATCATTTACTACCAAAGATCTTAAAATAGCTAACAACAAGTGATCTCCCATAACGATATTCATAAGGGGTCTTGTCCTTACCTCTTTTCATCTAAAATCGGTTCATTGTGTAGATTGTTGTACTTACAACTTCTCTCCAAAATATTTTCACCACATTTCCTTGTATCAACATAGTTCTAGCTGCTTCAACCACTGACCAGTTGGTCTTCTCTGCTATACCATTCTGCTATGGTGTCCTTGGTGTAGAAAGTTGCTGCTTGATACCATTCTCATCATAATACTTAGTGAATTCCTCATAAGTGAATTCATCACCTTGATCTATTCTCAAACATTTTATCTTTTTGCCACTCTCTTTCTCAGCTAAGGTTTTGAATGCCTTGAATTTACCAAAAGATTCATTCTTATCCTTCAAGAATGTGACCCACATCATCCTTGAACAATCATCAATGAATATCATGAAATATCATGAAATATCTATCACCTTGAATTGTTTTTATTGGTCCACATAGATCTGTATGAACCAAATCTAACAAGTGCTCTGCTAAGGACTTTCTCTTGAAATTTGAAGAAGTCATCTTTCCTAACTGACAATCTTTACAAAGAGCATTAACCAACTTGTCTAGCTGAGGTAGACCTCTTACTGTCTTAGACTTGCTCACTTTAACAATGTTATCAAAGTTAATATGACAAAATATCCTATGCCAAAGCCATCTATCATCTATATTTGCAATCAAACAGTTGCTAACTTTAGGATTAAGATGAAATAGATTACCTTTGGTCTGTTTCCCAATTTCAATCAATTCACCTTTGTTGTCAAAGATTTTGCACATACCATTTCTAAACTCTAGTGGGTATCCTCTATCATTATGTTGTGCCACACTCAGAAGATTGTGCTTTAGGCCTTCAACCCAATAGACATCGTCAGCACTTCTCTTCCCATTAAGAGAAACAACTCCCTTACCTCTAACCATACAGGATAAGTCATTGCCAAATCTAACAACACCACCATCAAATTCCTTCAAGGAAAGAAATTTTCTCTGATCACCAGTCATATGATGTGAACAACCACTATTAATGATCCAATCATCAGAGTTATCCATCCTAGACACTAGTGCCTTCTGATCTGATATCTCTTCCTTAATAGCTACAAACACAATATCTTCACTAGCATCATCATCAGATTCTTCATAAGTAATACCACTGTTAATAGCTGCATGGAAATCTTTCTTGCCTTTACCCTTATATTTCTTAAATTTGTCTCTCTTGTGTTTATTTTTACTATTAGGGAAATTAGCTACTATATGAGAAATCTTATTACAAGCAAATCACTCCAATGGTAGCTTACCTATGTATTTCCCAGTGCCTCTAGGCAGTCATTTTTCCAAGAATGCTTCAAGTTCCACTAAACTATCTTCATCATCAACATCTCTACTAGATCTAGATTCATATCTATGGCTAGTATCTCTACTTCTTCTCACAGATGGGTTAGAGGTAGAAGCTCTGAATGCAAATTCTGATTTTTGTACACTACCATCATAGCCATTTAGTTCAAAAGTAGTAAGTTTTCCAATGATAGACTCAAGAGTTACCTTTGTTTTGTCAATGGATTTCAGCTCTTGAATAACTACAACTCGGATAACATAGACCAGTAGTAGGGTTCTTAATACCTTATTGATCACTGTGGCATCTTCCACTTTCCCTCGTGCACTCTTTATTTCACCAACTATCGCTTTTATCCTTTGACCATAGTGTTGGATATTCTCACCATCAGACATTCACATGTCATCAAACTTTCCTCTTTAGCATAACATGTTCATCACTGCTATAAATATCTTCAAGTTTTTTCCAAACATCATATGCAGTTTAAGACCATGAACATCTACATATTCAACATCAAATAGAGAACTGATAATATTCGGTAATGCTTGATGATTCTCTTGGTGTTCTTTCTTCTGATCATTAGTCAGAGTTCCAGTAAGTGCAGTATACTTAGTTTCTACATGATCCCAATACTGACTACCAAGACTCTTAAAGTAAATCTTCATTTTGTCACTCCATATCCTATAGTTATCTTTGTTGAACTTTGGACCTTATTTCTTCATCATGATCTACAAGATCTTTTCCTCAAGTTGTTAGGGTTTTAGGTTAAAGAGGACTTGAGACGCTCTGATACCAATTGTCGGTATGATGAAAGAATAAGTATCTGGTAGATAACTGAGAGGGGGGGGGGTGAATCAGTAAACTAAAAAACTGATACAAACTCCCAAACTCAAAAAAAACTTATCAACAAATAACTCTATTAAAATAATATCTCAAAGATTACCAACATCAACCGGTTTGACTGTTATGACAACTTAATAGTAAACAACTTCTATCTTGTAAACATAAAAAATGCTTAATCGTATGTCAACATATTCATCTCTCAATACTTCCAGTTATCATGCCTTATCTGAATAGTTAAGTAGTTAATCAAATCAACAAATAAGATCATAACCACAAAAGCATTCACCACTTGACACAAATATTTATACGTGGAAAACCCAAATAGGTAAAAACCATTGTGAGATGAGACTCATAAGGATAGCTATCTGAACTCTTTTGAAGTTCACCCTATTAGGAGCCAAGCCTGTTAAAGCTTTTATAATAAGTCATGTTAATAACTGATTCTGTTAGGAATCACCCGGTTAAGGGATTTACAAATATGCCTTGATGAAAATCACAATAGCCTATTAGGAGTAACCTCGTTGGAGGGTTTGTGAGTCCAAACTAATGGACCACCTTGTGAGAGTATTTAGAAAGTAACCAGTTTTTTTAGAGCTTGCCCGGTTAGGGGGTTTCAATTTCTATTGTAATTGTTAGAAAACAACATGTTTTCTTGATCTTTCTGAATAGCACTACATCTGCTTGATCAGATCCTTCTTAAGCTTAAATCTTCCTTTACTCAAACTACAGATCCATCCACCGGTTAGGCAACCACACACTCAACTGGTTTCTGCCAATCTTGCCAACTTTGCCAACACTTAACAAAACAATATCATCGACCTTAAATACAAATCAACTAGGTTGGTAACACAACAAAAACCTAATTCTCATCATCGAGATTACAAACAAGTTGGTACAATATTGACTGTTAGAAATCATAACAATCTCTTCACATTAATCAAGAAAAATCCAACTGCTTCATCAGCATTTGTAACTCATGACACTCTATGCATTAGATGAAATCCACTTTGCTCCTTTACAAGACAACAAACGCGCCAAATCAATCTAAACTAATCCTCATTCAATGATCACACGTGTCTTCATCATTATATCTTAAACCAACAAACTTGATCAGTTAGAGTTTAATAGAAAACAACTGGTAGGGTTTACCAATTACATAACATAGAAAGGTTTAACCCTTTACACCGGTTCAACTTACAAACTACCATATACCAGTTTACAACATCTTCCTCAAAGTTTATCATACCAGTTACAAGACAATAGCAATAACAACAATAACATCAGCAATATCATGAATACCATTCACCGGTTCAATTGAGATCAATAACAACATATAATTAATACAATCTATATGAAAAATACCAACAAACTAAAAATGCCAACAACATGAAGGTTATCCAAATGTGCACAACATGCAGGTTATGCAAAAAAATGAATTTCTCAGATTGGTTCTACAACTAAATTGGCAAAAAGAAATTAACAGGATCTTTTCAAATCCCCTTTTGTTTTCACTAGTTTGAACAAGAAGATGCATGAATCAAAATCTTTAATCTCAAGGGTCATCAATAATATCAATAGTTCACATCTTGATACTCCTTTAGCTCAAACAACCTTTTCACACCTGAGGGTGCGCCCATTTTTTGTCTTTTTCCAAAAGTTGAACCAAAGAGAATTCTTCTCAATTGGATCATTTTCTTGTTGGCAATATGGAGGAATTGATTATGTGTTGCATTGATGTTTTGTCATTGATTTCAACACTAGCTATTATGGTTGGTTATGGGCAGATAGGTTTTGGTTACCATTTGAAGATCTTGTGTTACCGGTAAGGGTTTAAGGTTTTACCTACAGAGCTTTTATTGAGAATCTTTAACATAATGCAAGTGGTGTTGGTGTGGCTTCTAGATAGAATCTAGGATGCAGAAGGTGATCCTTGATCATGCCTCAACTAATTGGAGACATCTCTTTGGTGTGGTGGACCCAGATTAGGTCTGGTGCCTATCTAGGTTATGGACCGGTATCATGTTAATGTGTTCTCTACATGTTACCAGGATGTTTTATGGATTGGTTAATGTTGTTTTGGTCTTAAGCCGACATGGCATATCATTGTAATATGGATGTATGTAATGATCTTATTGTAATATCTTTTAGGTAGTTGACCGAATTGGTTTAGGCCTTAGGGTTTGTATAAATTGATGTAAGGCTCATTGTAGATCGTGCGTCATGGTTGTGGAATGAAATATCATATGTGGAGGAGATTTGGTCAATCATAGGTGATCAAATTGGGTCTAAGTAAGAGGTCAAAGGCCTCTGGTATTGAGCTTAACCGAGAGTGTAATTAGGCATGGTAGATGTTATCTCTAGTAGTTCATTCTTCTGGATTATTGTCCAATTATCTTGAGGTGGTTATAATCTCTCTATATTCAGTGAGACTCCTTTGTAATGAGCAGTACACTCTAGGAAGTGTGCCTTCCTACATGTGTAGGCCCCTTATTGTATCACATACTTTCTGCAGAAGTATCATCTAACTATGGGTAGGCTTCCCACCACAATTTTTCACTTTACTGGGTTTTCCATGTACAAATCATGGTGTTATGTTGTATGGTTTTATTGTGTTAATTCTCTATTTCATTCTTAAGTTTTATTTCTTACCAGTATCTATTTCTGCTATTTTGGTATTCAATGTTTATGTGCTCTAGTTAAAGGATATAAAGTGGTTTGATTAATATAATCTATTGACAATTGATTCACCCCTCCCCCCTTCTCTGTTGTCCACCGGTTATCCTAACAATTAGTATCAGAGCTTTGGTCCTCTTTTGCAGAAGCTTAATTGCTTGAGATAGATCCTATGGCAACTAATACTTCAAATCCATGGACAACTATTTTCAGAAGAGAAATCCCTAAGCTTGATGGAACAAATTATAGGATATGGGAAATCTGAATGGAGAGTCATCTTAGATGTCTTGGAAAGGATATCTGGGAGATCACTGAGAAAGGATATACACCTTATGATCCAGCATCTGGAAATCCTACTCCTGCAGACTTGGACAAGAATATTGAAAATGATTGCAAAGCTAGAGAATCCCTCTTGTGTGCACTCACTGATCAGCAAATCATGGGATTGTTTGATAAATCATCGGCAAATATTATGTGGGATAAATTGCAAACTTTGAATGAAGGTGATCCTACTGTCAAAATTGCTAAACTTGATGGTTACTAGGTAAGGTATGAGAACTTGAAGATGGAAGATAATGAAAGAATTGCTACATTTATGGAAAGAGTAAATGAGTTTGTTATGGGAATTCAATATTATGGAGGATCTCTTAGTGAAGATGAAATAGTTTCCAAAGTATTGAGATCCCTTTCACCATCTTACAGGATCAAGGCAACTACAATTAATGAATTGAGAATAATGGAAAACACTTCAGTTAATAGAGACATTTCGATTGGGAAATTATCTACTTGAGCTTGAAGAATTTGGACCTTCTGGAGCTGCAAAGTATGAACCTGCTTTTCATGCATCATCATCTACTAGCAAAAGTGACTGGAAAGCCTTATATACAAAAGAATTGGAAGATATGAGGAAAGAGGATGAATAATTTGAGCAACCTAAAGCCTTATTTGCTAGAAGAGTACATAAAAGACCCGTAGGAAGTAAGTATGAAGGAAAAGAATCTTTTAAATGTTTTGCATGTAATAAGATTGGTCATTTTTCATCTAGATGTCCTAAAAGGAATGCAAGACTTGAAGAAAGAGTTAAGAAAATATTTAAGCCTAATCAAAATAGATATAGATTCAAGAAAATAAAACAATGCTACATAGCAAATGAGGAAGGAGTAAGTAATGACTCTAAGGATGAACTGGCAGCAAACTATGCTAGTGGATCCGACAATGGAAAGGAATGGGTGTTCTATTCTTTAAATGAAGATGAACCAAAACTGGTTATCAATAATGAAGAAAAGGCCCTGGCAACAAAAGTTGAAGACAAGGATGAATGGGTAATTGATAGTGGATTCTCACATCATATGACTGGAGATAAAAGAAAATTCTTGTTCCTGCAAGAATACAATGGCGGTGAAGTCAGATTTGGAGATGACAAAGCATGTATGATCAAAGGTAGACGTATTATTTCTCTAGATGGAAAGCATACTACTGATAATGTCTATTATGTAGAAGGTTTAAAGCATAATCTTTTAAGTGTTGGTAAATTGGTGGACAAGGGATTCCAACTTCAATTTAAAGATAGAAAATGCAAAATTGTTCACAAAACTGGTTTGGAGATTGCAACCGGTGCTTAGACTAGAGGTAATATATTTCACTTGAACATTGGTAATAAGACATGTCTGATTTCTGATATTGATGAGAGTTGGTTATGGCATAAGACGTCGTGTCATGTTAATTTTGATTATATTGTTAAGATCGGTTCAATAAAGGTAGTTAGAGATATACCTAAGATTGTAAAGCCTCATAATCCGGTATGTAAGGAATTTCAATTGGGAAAGAAAGTTAGAACTTATTTTAAAAGCATACACGATAAATGTAATGATGTGCTTGATTTGATTCATACTGACTTATGTGGTCTAGCAAGGACTAGAAGCTTTCAAGGTGATAGGATTTCATGCTGATAATTGATGATTATTCTAGAATGATTTGGGTGACTTTTCTTAGGGAGAAGTTTGAAGCTTTTGAGAAATTCAAGATCTTTAAAGCAAAGGTGGAAACAAAAACTAGATTGAAAATCAAATGTTTGAGATCAAATCAAGGCGGTGAGTTCACTTCTCATGAATTTAATAGTTATTTTGAGACAAATGGAATTAGGAGACAAATATCTGCACCCCAAACTCCTTAGCAGAATGGTAGTGGAAAGGAAGAATAGAACCATTTTGGATGCAGCAAGAACCATGATGATGGAAGCCAAATTGCATCACATCTACTGGAGAGAAGCAGTGAGTACAATAGTCTACACATTCAACATACTTCACATCAAAGGTGAAACCGGTAAGACCCCTTATGAATTATGGTTTGGACATACACCTACTGTTAAATATTTCAAAAATTTTGGAAGTAAATGTTGTATCAAAAGGGATGATTCAATTGGGAAGTTTGATCCTAGATGTGATGAAGGGATATTTCTTGGTTATTCAATACAAAGATAAGCATATATATGTTATAACAAAAGATTGTAGAAACATGTGGAGAGTGCTAATGTGAAAGTGGATGAGCAATACAAAAATCAATCTATATCATATGATAGGGAACCAATAGTGGAAATGATCATAACTAAACCGAAAATGCCTCAACCGACACAAGACACTAGGACAGTTACACCAGTACAATCAGAAAATTCAACTGTGATTGATGATCAGAATAGTGAACCTAAAGTTCAGAAGACACCAAGGTATGTAAGGTTAAATTATTTTGAAGATCAAATCATTGGAGATAGGAACAAGGGAGTTATGACAAGAAGAAGTCTGGCAAATGAAGAGGTATGTCTTATTTCTCAAATTGAACCGATAATTGTTTTTGAAGCTTGTAAAGATAAACATTGGTTAAAGGCTATGGAAGATGAATTAGATCAGATAGAGAAGAATGAGACTTGGACTTTAGTTCCCCGACCTAAAAATAAGAATGTTATTGGAACTAAATGGGTTTTTAGGAATAAACTAAATTAGGATGGTCAAGTTGTAAGAAACAAGTCTAGACTAGTTTGTAAAGGATATTCTCAAATGGCAGGAATTGATAATGGTGAGACATTTGCACCTGTAGCTAGAATTGAAGTTGTTAGACTATTTCTTGCCTATGCAGCTTATAAGAACTATAAGGTCTATCAAATGGATGTTAAATGTGCATTCTTGAATGGTGAACTTGAGGAAGAGGTATACATTGAGCAACCTAATATATTTTCACTGACAGATGATAAAGATATGGTTTACAGGTTAAGGAAAGCATTATATGAATTGAAACAAGATCCTAGACATTGGTATGCAAGGTTGGATAACTATCTTTTGAAGCTTGGTTTTACTAAAGGCAGTGCTGGTAGTAATTTATATTATTAAATCATTGATGATGATATTCTGATTATTGAAGTATTTGTTGATGATATCATTTTTGGAGGTGAAGATAAATTGTGCATGGAATTATCTAATAATATGAAGAATGAATTTGAAATGTCCATGATTGGTGAGATCAGATTTTTCTTAGGTTTGCAGATTACTCAAATTGACAAATGCATCTTTATCTGTCAAACTAAGTATCTAAGGGAATTGTTGAAGAAGTTTGGTATGGATAATTCCAAACTGGTAAGTACTCCTATGGTGACAAGTGAGAAATTATCTATCAAAGATACATCTGCAGTGGTAAATTCAACAAGGTATAAGTCTATGATTGGTGGCTTGTTATATATAACTCAGACTAGACTGAATATTATGAATGCAATAGTATTGTTTCAAGATATCAAAGTAATCCTAAAGAAAATCATGAATGTACAGTAAAGAGGATGTTCTGGTATTTGCAAGGAACAACAGAATATGGGTTATGGTATTCTATAGATGATAACTTCACTTTATGTGCATATACAGATTTAGATTGGGCAGGAGATACTGATGGAAGGAAGAGCACTTTTGGTGGAGCTTTCTTTCTTGGAAATAAATTGGTTTCATGGATCAGCAAAAAACAGTCATGCATTTCTTTATCTACTGCAAAAGCTGAATATGTTGCAGCAGCAACTAATTGCACTCAAGTCTTATGGATGAAGAAAATGTTGAAGGATATCAAGGTAAATCATAGTGAACCGGTAGTTATCTATTGTGATAACTCTATAGCTATTGACATGTCTAAAAATTTGGTATTTCACTCTAAGACTAAACACATATCAATAAAATATAACTTTCTAAAGGACAAGGTGGAAGAAAAGGAAGTCAAATTGGTTTATGTGAACACTAAAGAGAAGATTACAGATATATTCATTAAACCGTTGTCTAAGGAATCATTTGAGTATTTGAGAGACAAGTTTGGGGTATCTACCCCTCTGGCAGAAACTTAATTGATGGAGAAGACCATCAGTCTAGTATGCATCATCAGCTTTATTCTTTGCTCCAGGTTGATGTAGTGGTGCTACTATTTAGGGGGAGTAGTTAGCTTTGAGATTCACAGAATTTTGATATCTATGTCATATCTTTGGCATTGATGTCAAAGGGGGAGAGTTATATGTGAAAAATAATGTTTATATGAAAAATTTAGATCACTTTCAGATTAGACTGTACTCCTTAGGGGGAGCTGCTAGGATTTTTTAGTTTTTCATTGTTATATCTTCTATGAGAAATGTTTGGCACTTTTTGAAACTTAGATGTTTTCTTTTTCACATATAGTGTTTCCATCAATGCCAAAGGCAGGGGTTGTTGGCAATATGGAGGAATTGATTATGTGTTGCATTGATGTTTTGTCATTGATGTCAACACTAGCTATTATGGTTGGTTATATACAGATAGGTTTTGGTTACCGGTAGAAGATCTTGTATTACCAGTAAGGGTTTAAGGTTTTACCAGTAGATATTTTACTAAGAATCTTTGACATAATGCAAGTGGTGTTGGTGCAGCTTCTAGATGGAATTTAGGATGCAAAAGGTGATCCTTGATCATACCTAAACTGATTGGAGAGATTTATTTGGCATGGTGGACCCTGATTAGGTCAGGTGCCTGTCTAGGTTATGGACCAATATCATGTTAACATGTTCTCTACATGTTACTGGGATGTTTAATGGATTGGTTAATGTTGTTTTGGTCTTAAGCTGACATGGTATATCATTGTAATATGGATGTATGTAATGATCTTATTGTAATATCTTTTAGGTGGCTGACCTAATTGGTTTAGGCCTTAGGGTTTGTATAAATTGATGTAAGATCTTATTGTAGATCATGTGTCGTGGTCATGGAATGAAATATCATATGCGAAGAAGATTTGATTGATCATAGGTGATCAAATTGGGTTTAAGTAAGAGGTCAAAGGCCTCCGATATTGAGTTTAACCAAGACTGTAATCAGGCATGGTAGATGCTATCTCTGGCAGTTCATTCTTCTAGATTGTTGTCCAATTATCTTGAGGTGGTTATAACCTCTCTATAGTTAGTGAGACTCCTTTGTAATGAGCAGTATGCTCTAGGTAGTGTGCCTTCTTGCATGTGCAAGCCCCTTATTGTATCACATACTTTCTATAGAAGTATCATCTGACTTTGGGTAGACTTCCCAAAATGGTTTTTCCCTTTACCAATTTTTCCACATACAAATCATGGTGTTATGTGGTATGGTTTCATTGTGTTAATTCTCTATTTCATTCTTAAGTTTTATTGCTTACTGATATCTGTTTCTGCTATTCTGGTATTCAATGTTTATGTTCTTCAGTTAAAGGTTATAAAGTGCTTTAATTAATATAATTTGTTGACAACTGATTCACACCCCCCCCCTTCTCAGTTGTCCACTGGTTATCCTAACATTTCTTGGGAGATGTATGGTGAGTAGATTCTTCCCCACCCTTGCACTATGATATTAGAAATGTTTGGATAATCGACTTGGCAAGGATTCTACTCTTAAAGATTTTTAGTAAGGATTTCATTTGGTATTCAATGATAAACTCCCTTAGGTCACTTCCCAACCTTTAGAATAAAGGCTTTACGTATCTCAAGGATACTGGGAGAAGACTAATAAATGAGCAAAACTGGTGGACATGATTTTCATCACATCCAAATTTGATTATAGTGGGTTGGATTACTTTGTGTTAGTCGTTCCTCACTTAGGTTGTTCCCCTATCACCATCCTTATGGGATTCTCAGGAGGGCATCCCTGCTAAAGGTTGTATCTTATTTGCAATAAGGGAAAAAAAGCAAAAGAGTGAGTTCAACTTTTTGATCACCTAATTAGGGGGAGAGCATATACCTATCACTTTCGAAACATGATAGACAATTTTGTTTTCTTTATCTCAACATTTCAATGTGATCTAATCTCTACTTGGAGATATTGCTCCAACAAACATGGTGTTCCTTTTAAGAAAGATAGCAATAATGAGTATTCCTTTTGATTCAAAATTGCAACAATAATTTTGAGGAAATTTGAAAACCGTTGCAAGAAAATAAACCTCATAACCAATGGAAATGTGGCTTGTTCTTTTCACCTTTGCAAGAAAAAAATAAGTTAAGATTATTTTTAGAGCACCAAACAAAAGATGAGGTTCTTTTATCCTTTTGTAACAAAAAGTAAAATTTGTCTTATTCTTTTTCAAGAGAACCAAAAGACAATGTGAGTTGCTTGCAAAAAGGAAAGGTTTGATTTTTTGTTCTTTTTAACCTTTGAAAAAGAAGATGAGATTATTTTCAGAGAACCAAACAAAGGATTATGTTCTTTTTATCCTTGCAAAAAAAATGAAATGTGATGTTCTTTTTATCAGGTTGCAAGAAAAGGAAGTGAATTCTTTTTAGTCTTTGTGAAATAAAAGCAAAAACTAATCTAACTCCCTTGGATCTGCAACACACAATAGTACCTGCAAAACACTTCGAAAAGTTAGCCAAGATTGTGAGCTAACAAGCTTAAGTTCTCCTACGAGGTTACAAACTTTTAAATCTTTTCTTATTTCAAAAGCACTAAAATATATGGCAAAAACGCTAGAAAAATAGTTAAATGTGCCATAAGACTGATCAAAAGTGCTACAGAATAAGTTAAATGCACTTTAAGAAATGTTATAAACACTAGAATTTTGGTCAAATGTACTATAAGGAATGTTAGAAATGCTAGAATCTCTGTCGAATGCGCTAGAAACGAATGATCAGAAGCACCAAAATCTTTTTCAAATGTGCTAAAGGAACTTGTGTTCTAAACCTGCATGGAAATCTGAATCAAAATCTTAAAAACACAGGAGAGCCCCACAGTGGGTGCCAAAAATCTATACCTGAAAGATGGTTAATTTGTAAATTAAGAACCAAATAAACAAGCATACCAATGAAACTTTCTATGTAATGATCTAATAAACAAAACATGTAAAATAAGCCATCCTTTTTAGACATCCCATTGTTCTCTATCTCGTCGGATTCTTCAAGCCATGGTTTCTCTCATATCATTGAGCAACTAACCTTTGGAATGACAACTTCAAGAATGAGTGATATGTGATAAAATGATCTATATGCAAATACAATTAAGATCTAGATGGTTACAAATCTTACTAAGATGAAGATTTATGCTATGATAATGTAAATAAACATGCTATGCTAACATGATATATGCTATGCTAATGATCAAAATGCTCCTAAATATTGAAGATTATAATTAAAACAAAGGGAGGCAAAGCTAAGATTTGATGACTTTGATAGAGTATAACCTGGATGCATAAAAACTTGTGATTTTTTTATATTGAGGGAATGAGGCCTATTTATAGAAGAAATAAGAAATTGGATGGTCAAGATTGAATAATCTTAACAAGGGTTAGGATTTCTTGAGAATTTGGTGATCCTCAATCCATGTTTACAATTTTCACCAATGAAATGGTGACAATTGTCAACATGAGATGGCTTGAGAGGAAATAGAAGCATTAAATGCATGAAGAGACATGATGGTTACCCTAAGGGTTTTGGTTAGGGTTTACTTAATGGATAAAACTTTTATCCAAAGGATAAAATCTTGTGAAAGGGTTAAAGGGATAACTACCTGGTCAAAGAAATGAAATCTTGAAGAGACCCATGAGTTAAAAGGAAGGTTAAGCTAGAGAGAAAGTCTCTAACCATGGGTCAAAGGTGAATTAGCCATTAATGGAATGTAAGAGCCTTACATGCTTTGGAAGACTTTAGAGGTTAACTTGTTGAAGGCATAAAGCCTTTAATAGTTTATGAAGACTTTACATGTTTCTAAGAAGTGACCCTTTCTTAAGGAATGTGCAAATGATTAGGAGGGGGATTAGACTACATTGGAAGGGATTAGAGGAATCTAGAAGTGTTTTAGGCATGCAAGTGTGTTTGTAGGAAAATGCAAGTGGGAGGGTTTTTAGGATTTTAATTGAAATTAAATTAGTTTATTTTAATTTATGAGTTGCAACTTGCATTTGATAGATTTAAATAAATATTGATTTATTTAAATGTCAAAAGGGTATTTAATTAAATGTAAAAGGTTAATTTAATTAAATAAATTGAATAATTTATTTAATCAATAAAGGAAGGGGGTGAATTAATTAAATATTAATTTAATTAATAGTTGGAAAATGGGTGATAATTAAGAAAATATAAAATTCATTTAATTGGGTGGACATAAATAGTGTCTAAACCTATAAATGTTATATAAAAAATGCATAAATACATTCTTAACAAGTGAAATAAATAATTATTTGTTTCAAATAAAATATCATAGCTATCCACTATAAGTGTGTCATTTATAAAAAAGGATGCTCACTTAAACAAATACTCTTATCATAGTGAAAAAAATATTATTTTGTATGTACAACTATTGAGATAACAATGTATATGCATTGGAATATTTCATATTAATAATTTGTCTTATCACAAATATAAAAGGTGAACACAATAAATACCTTATTTTTTCCCATGAAATATGAGGGATTGTCCAAAAGTTTTAGTGTTCAACAATTGGTCCCTTTGTGTTCAATATAAGTTGTATTTTATATAAAAATGTGTAGTTTTTATAACAACAAATAATATTTTGTGTTCAACTATTAGTCCTTTGGTGTTGGATATAAAAGTTAGAGATAACACACATTTATGATCATTAATAGGAACTTGGTCCATTTAAGTTGCATATAAGTTATATTTTACATAAAAAATATGATAGTATACTAATTACAAATGATATTTTTTTATTCAACTACTAGGGATTTTTAGATTAAGTTTTAGTTGAATCTTTAAAAAGTCATTTTTCAAGCACTTCGCACTAGACATGTCATTTTGACAAGTTGCATGATGAGTCACACCTTCAAACTTTATTTGTAGATAGTTAAGTGTCCATTTTACATTTCTATAAAAAAATAGAGGTCTTACAATATTCCATGTGATGACTACATGTTGATGAAGTCAGCTCTCATGACTATTGGTCCCTCTCCCCTATATTGTGATCCTCCTCTTTGAGAAATTTAGTCCTTGTTTATTTGGTAGCCAAAACAATTCCTCCATTCAAAGGATGGAAGATATCTAATTGAAGTTAGTGACTTCCTTGTCCCTTCTATCTTCTTAATAGGCAATTTCATGCAATTTTGTTTTCAAATTATCAAACCAAAGAAAAGTAAAATAAAAAAACAAGGTCGATATTGTTGGTAGAAGCCAAGAAGGAAGATTCAAAATGGGGGGGGTGAATCAGTCTTCACCGGATCAGCAAATTTAACCACAAAAACAGATTTGATAATCTGCAGTAATAAGACAAATAAGCAAATTGAAAGCACAACACATAACACCAAGATTTTGACATGAAAAACCATGGTGGGAACCTACCCATAGTAAGATGATACTTTGTGATAGTATGTAAAAATATTACAATAGGGAATGCACATGCATTCAGTCAGACTGCCTAGAGCTCACTACTAAAAAATAATGGCATGGAAGGCTACAACCCTCAAGGAGTCTCACTAACTTACAATAAGATTTGGACTATGATCCAAAATAAATGAACTGAAAGAATAACATCTCCAAATGCCTGATTATAGTTTCGGTTAACCATAGATGTCTTCTCTGCAATACCAATCTCTCCTTAATCTCAACATTGAAGGATAAATCACGTGTTCGCAAGTAAACCTCTCTCTAATAATGCAAACATAACATCAAAACCTAAATTACATGACAATATCACCTATATATACAAATTATCAACCTTGATAACAAGGTCGGCTAAACCCTCAACCCTTAATTACAAAATTATATCACATGATACAAAGATCGACCACCAAACCAATATAATAATTTACATAGCATAACATGGACCTAAATCAAATTCTCAAATGCTCAACTCCACCAGAAATCACACCAAGATCAACCGCAACACACTACACAGCCAGGAAAACTGCATAACACGAAATCATCACCGATTCATAGAAACTACCAAAAAATTGCACAACAATCAATGCAGATCACCAAAACAAAAAAGACACAACTAGGAAACACCAACAAGCATGTTAGAATCATCAGGAACAACTGCACCAACACCACTTATCAAATCTTCCTATGTCAACGTCTAAAAGCTCAAGAACACAACTAATCATCAACTGTGATGAAGAAAGATAACTTGCAGAGCACCAAATCATGATCCATCTAAAATTAAGATACATAAGACCATCCCAAGCAATATCCCAAAATCTCAGCACAAGATCTGATCACACTGGAATATACCAGAGGATATATTGAACTTTGCAAAATAATGATCAACAAAATAACACTATGAAACCGGATCATAAGATCTTCCCAATCTATAATCACCGAAGCAATACATAGGAGTATGTTGGCATCAATGATAACAACATATCCTAGCAACAACAATGACCAACAATCTCCCCCTTTGGCATTGATGGCAACATATGAATGTGAAAAATAATCAATGCAAATAAAGAAGATATCACCAACAAACTCCCCCTAAGATCAGGACATATAAAGCAGTTTTTCACATGATCTCTTTCCCCTTTTGAAAACAATGCCAAAGATCTCAAAATAGAAAACCAAACTTTACTCTCCCCCTTTGAATATGAAACATGAATCTCTCTCCCCAAAACATAGACTAGTCCAGCAGAGGAGCAACACCAACTCACCAATCCAAATAAAAGGATAAGACTGTGAATTCCACCAGATTGATGCAACTCAATGCATCTAGTTCTCACTAGGAGGGGTGGATACCCCTAAGTCTCTCAAATAGACAAATGTATCTACAGGCAAAGGCTTAGTGAAAATATTAGCTATTTATTCCTTTATAGATACATACTCCAACTTCACCTTCTCTTCACTGACTTTCTCTCTCAAGTAATGATATTTGATTGACATATGCTTAGTCTTTGAATGTTGCACCAGATTCTTTGACATGTTAATAAAACTAAAATTATCACAACATATAACAGTAGACTCATCATAAATAACTCTGATATCCTTCAACATTTGCTTCATCCAAACTATCTGAGTGCAATTACTAGTAGCAACAATGTACTCAGCTTTAGCAATAGATAAGGACACTGAATCTTGTTTCTTACTAGTCCATGAAACCAACTTCTTACCCAAAAAGAATTCTCCACTGGTAGTGCTCTTATGGTCATCTACATCACTAGTGCAATCAGCATCAATGTAAGCACATAACATGAAATCATCATTCCTCAGATACCATAAACTTTAATTTACAATTCCTTTCAAGTATCTGAATAACCTCTTAACAACAGTAACATGACTCTCTTTTGGATCAGTTTGATATCTAGCAGCCATACACACATCATGTATAATGTATGGTCTAGTTTGAGTAAGATATAACAGTCCACAAAAAGACCAAGGAGAGCATGTCTTTCTCATCGACAACAATGAAGATTATTTCTTGGAATGTTAGAGGCATTAATGTCTCTGACAAGAGAAACTGAGTCAAGCACCAACTTGACTCCTTAGGTGCAGACATTATACTTTTACAGGAGACAAAATTATCATTAGAAACATTTCAATCAATGGTTTCTAAATCCTCTAATTGGAAAGCTTCTCATGTTGCAGCTATAGACCGAGGAGAGCATTTCGCTCTCCTCAACAACATTGAAGATTATTTCTTGGAATGTCAAAGGCATTAATGCCTCTGACAAGAGAAACCGAGTCAAGCACCAACTTGACTTGTTAGGTGCAGATATTATACTTTTGCAGGAGACAAAATTATCATTAGAAACAATTCAATCAATGATTTCTAAATGATCTAATTGGAAAGATTCTCATGTTGCAACTATAGGGGCATCCGAAGGTTTATTAGTTTTATGGAATCCGAAGAAGTTGACTGTAGAGATTGTCAGTGAAAGAAATAATTGGCAAATGATGAATGTTCAGTGTTTTGATCTTTCATTCAAACTCATAAATGTCTATGGTCCCACACATATTCATGAGAAAAAGAGGTTTTTGGATTCTTTATCATTGATTATTCAGCAATCCCTTGATCAAAATTTTATTCTAGGTGGGGATTTCAATGCCATTGTTTCTTTTCAATAGAAATTAGGAGGTATTATCCCCCCACAGAAGACCATTGATGACTTTGCAAGCTTCATTTCTGACAATGCTTTACAAGATATAATTCCTCAGAAAGGATTGTTTACTTGGACAAATAAGAGAAGAGATTTCACACAAATTGTTGAGAGATTAGATAGATTCCTTATCTCTCAAAATTTGCTTCTTAAAAACTTTAAAATTGAAACAAACATTTTACCTCTTATTTGATCAGATCACTTTTCTATTTTAATTTCCATTTCTTCAACCTCTCAAATGCCTTCTCACTGGCCAACTTTTAAGTTCGAGAGAATGTGGTTCAGGAATCCACATTTCCTCCCTCTATTGAGACAGTGGTGGGTGAGTGATCCACATTTTAATGGATCTAGGATGTATCAATTTTTCAAGAAAATGTAGCATGTTAAAGCACAAATTAAACTTTGAAATGTGCTCTTATTCAAAAATATTTTTATGGAGAAAGAATCAATTGCAAGAGAATTTAATGATATTCATCAGCATATCATTTTGAATGGTATGGATGCTTCCACTTATGATAAGAAAAGAGATTTACAATCAAAATGGGAAGAACTTAGCAAAAGAGAAGAAATCTATTGGAGACAAAAATTGAGAGAACTTTGGTTGAAAGAAAAGGATACGAACACAAAATAAATTCATGCATCTGTGAAAGCAAAAAGAGAAACAACTACTATATTTTCAATTAATGATGCTAAGATAGGTAAAGTCCTTACTAGTGCAAAGGAGATTCAGGATGAAGGAGTTACATTTTTCAAGTCCTTATTAGCTCCACTTTCCTCTGCAAATGTTAATACGACCAATATCAATGATCAAGAAGTCTTAGATCCCATTCCTCTTTTAGTATCATAGCAAGATAATGATATCCTTATGAAACCTTTTACTTTAGAAGAAGTGCATAAGGTAGTTTTTTCACTATGTCTAGACAAAGCTCCAGGGCCTGATCGATTCATGACCCTTTTCTTTCAGAAATGTTGGGATGTAATTTGTTTTGACCTGGTGGCTTTTCTAGAAGAATCAAGAAGAACCCCTTCAATTTTTAAAATGTTCAATACCACAAGTATTGCAATTATTTCTAAGGTTAAGGATCCAAAGACCTTTATAGAAATTAGGCCTATTTCACTATGAAACACTATTTATAAAATTATCACTAAGGCTATTTATCTTAGACTGCATTATCTAATTCCAAAAATTATATCTCTGGAACAAGGAGGTTTTCTTCTTGGAAGGGAAACTTTTGAAGGTGTTTTAGTTGCTCATGAAGTTTTGCACTCAATTCATTTGTCTCAATTGCCTTCTTTTATTATTAAACTTGAAATTCAATGAAATCATATGATAAGGTGGATTGAAGTCTTCTCAGAAAAATGATGTAGATGGATCAATGCATGTGTTTCAGGAGCAACTTTTTCAGTCATCATCAATGGGTCCCCAATGGGGTTTTTTTCAGGGACTCAAGGCCTTAGACAAGGGAATCCTTTATCCCCTTTTCTATTCATAATCATGGCAGAAGCTTTTAGTAGATTGATTATCTCTAAGAATGTCAATGGAAATTGGTAAGGGATTCTAATTCCAAGAACTAATATTGTTGTCAACCATACTTTATTTGCAGATGACACTCTTCGTTATGGTAAATCATCTATTTCTGAAGCTAAGAATATGAAACAATACTTAGAAGCTTATTTGTTAGTTTCAAATCAGAGGATTAATACACAAATCTAAAATATTCATATTTAATACAAGGATGGCTTTAAGAAAAAAAGATTATTAAAATCTTTGGTTTTGAAGTTGAGGAACTTCCCTGCACCTATTTAGGACTTCCTTTTTTAATGGGAGCTAATAGGTCTTCTTACTGGAAAAATGTCATAGAATTAAAGACAAAATTGTAGCCTAGAAAGTTAGATGGCTCTCTCTTTTAGGAAAAATACTCCTCATCAAAATTGTCCTAATTGCAATCCCTAATTATTACATCTCTATCCTCAAGGCTCCTAGATCTGTTATAACTTGGATAGAGAAAATTATTAAGGAATTTCTGTGGAAAGGAAACTTATCTCAAGGAAACAAGATTCCTATTGCTTCTCTATCCACCATGTTGAATGATAAGAACTCATGAGGGGTAGGACTACATGATGTTTCTAAACAAAATTTGGCTTTTGGAGGTAAGTTGGTCTAGAAAATGTATGCTTAACCTAATACAAAATGGAGTCAAATTATGCAAACCAAATACCTTGACTCTTCACATCCAAATATAATCTTTACAATTTCTAATCCTCCTAAAGGATCTGTTATGTGGGACTTCATGATGTTATCCAGAGAAGTGATCACATCTTATATTTCTTGGCAAGTGAATAATGATGAATCAATCCTTTTTTGGAACGATTCCTGGAATGGGTATACTCCATTATCTCAACTGCAAATTCTACAAGGTGTAATACCATCTACTTCTCAAAAGTGGGGAGATAAAATTATTGGATATGTAGATGCAGTTGAGATATATTCAGGTAAGGTAATTTGGAAATGTTTTTTTGAAATAATTGATGATAACAATGCTTTGGGGTTAGTACTTCAATCTTTAGCTCATCGAGTGATTTTTTTATCTAATAAGGAAGATAAAGTAATTTGGGCTCCTTCTAAAGATGGTTCTTATTCAGTTAAGCTCGGTTTTAAAGCTCTTCAACAAAAGGTGACTCAAAAAATTAAATAAAGGCCTTTTTTCTTTTGCTGGAACAATCTAGATTTAGCAAAAGCAGGATATTTCTCATGGTTGGCCCTTCAAAAAAAATTCTTACCAGTGACAAATTGCATAAACTACAGATTGCTCAGCCTTTATTGTGTGTTTTATGTGGCCAATCCAATGAAGATGTTGATCATTTGTTTCTCCAATGTACTTTTTCTCGTCAATGTTGGTGTTTCATCTTAAAAAAACTAGGTCTTTCTATGCCTCTTCCAAATTCCCTTTGGGAATTATTTCAATCATGGCCAATTTTATTTAGATCCTCCTTTTTTTCTTGCATCTGGTTGGTTATTCCAGCAACAGTTCTATGGTCAGTTTGGTGGGAGAGGAACAAAAGAAAATTCAGGAATCATTCATTTTCTATTGAGTCTTTTTTTGAGACTTTAGAATCAGCAATCTTAGAACTGGTTAACTCTTATGTGGAGAAGCATGCTTGTTCGCTATTCACCTCATGGGATACAAACATTCTTAAGAAATGAATTTTTTTTTCTCCTACTACTACTCTGCCATCACCAGATAATAAAATCAAAATTGATAGGGCCTCTATTATCTGGCAACCTCCTTGGACAAACTTTGTTAAAATAAATTTTGATGGCTCTTCGCGAGGGAACCCAGATACCTCAGGTGTTGGAGCTTGTATTAGAGATGATAAAGGGAGACTAAGAGCTCATAAATCATATAAATTGCCTCCAAGTACTAATAATTTAGCAGAATCTTAGGCTTTACTTCAAGGGTTGATTCTAGCCAAACAAATGGGATACACTAGAATTCATGTTGAGGGGGATTCCTCTATTATTATTAATGCTTGTAAATGCAGGAATTATTTTAATTGGCACATTCATTGTGTTCTTTCTCAAGTTTGGAATTTATTAGATACTTTTGAAGAAGTTTATTTGTCACACACATATAAGGAAGGAAATAGGCTTGTAGATAGACTAGCTAACTTGGGTTGTGATGGTGTAGTCATTGACTCAGCAAAAGATGGTTTTAATTTAAATTTCATTCGTTCTTACCTAGATGATAGCATAAAGTCATATCTTGTCCTTGTAGAAAAGGTCTAGCCATTAAAAGAATTTCCTAATCATTATTTCAAGTATTTTGGTTTGCATTGATATGAGTTTTTGCAGGACATATATTACGCGTATCGTGATATTATAGATAAATCATATGACCACATGTGAAAACAACTATTAATGGCCTTTTGGTGGTTTCTTTCATGGTAATAAACTTGATTTTTCTCTTCAAGCATGCAAAAACATAACTCCATGTACCAATATTTACTGCCCTCGAAATTCAAGGCTTGAGCTGATACATTGTTATAATTTATCTTCTCCATCAATTTATTGGCAATTTTATCCCAGTCTTCAATCTACGAGATTTTCTTTTGGCAAGTTAATGGTTTCTTAATGCAGCTAGCTAGGGATTTTAAAGAGATAGGCAATATGAAGAATTCTTCAGTTTGTCATACATGTTGTAGAGAGAACCTTGAATACATGCCTCAAAATTATAGGGTTAACATTTATGTGCAAGAATGGGAGCAACCTTTTTGTGAATATATCTCAGAGGAACATCTTGGTTTGGTCTTTCTCTCTCATAGCTATCAGGTGTGGAAGAGTATTAAAAGGATTATCGGTGAGCATATTTTGTTTCCCCAATCAAGGAGAATCATATTCCCTTCTCAATTGGTGTCAATCTTTCTATCCAATTCTCTCAACCTTCTTCAATCCATGCCTCTTTTGGAGATTATTGCTGCTAAAGTGGTCAGAGATGTTTTTACAACCAGTCACCATAGGATTACCAACCGGTTTGGAGTCATGTAACCCAAACTTCTTTAGCAATTCCTTCACATACTTAGTTTGAGATATGAATATACCTTTTCTAGTCTGTGAAATCTACAAACCTAAGAAGAATTTCATCTCACCAATCATAGATATCTAAAATTATTTATACATATCACCATCAAACTTCATGCTCAAGTCATGATCACCTCCAAAGATAATATCATCAACAAAGACTTCAACAATCAAGATATTATCATTTTTTATCTTAAAGTACAAATTACTGTCAACAACACCTTTACTAAATCCCAATTTCCACAAATATTTATCTAGTCTAGCATACCAGTCTCTAGGGGCTTATTTCAATCCATAAAGAGATTTTTTTAGTTTACATACCATGTATTCATCATCTAACAATGAAAATCCATTAGGCTACTCAATGTATACTTCTTCCTCAAGATCACCATTCAAAAAGATAGATTTGACATCAATCTGATATACCTTGAAATCTTTATAAGTAGCATAAGCAAACAATAGTCTAACAACTTCAAGTGTGGCCATGGGAGAAAAAGTCTCCTCATAATCTATTCCTTCTTTCTGATAATATCCTTTACAAACCAGTCTAACTTTATTTCTGATAACTTCATCAGATTCATTTAATTTGTTCCTGAATACCCATTTAGTACCAATAACATTCTTATCCTTAGGTCTAGCCACAAATTCCCAAGTATTATTCTTTTCAATCTGATCTAGTTCTTCTTCCATAGTTCTCATCCAATTCTCATCTTTACAAGATTCAACAACATCTTTAGGTTCAACTTTAGAAATCAAGCATACTTCTTTAGTAGCTAACCTTCTTCTAGTCATTACACCTTTATTCTTATCACCAATAATATGATTTTTAGAATGATTTAGTCTTACATACCTTGGATTATTCTGATTGTTTTGATTATTAGGTTTGTGCACATCTTCATTGGTAGTAGCAACATTCAAATTAAGTGTTTCTACCAGATCATTCTTCTTAGGCTCTTCTGTCTAAATAGGAGCTAAGATAATATGTTATCTATCATCATATCCACATGTTATGATCTCTTTCCCAAGGTTTTCATCCACCTTCACATTTTTAGTCTCCACTATCTTTCTCAGTCTCTTTTTGTAGCACCAATAGGCTTTTCTTTTTGTTGAATATCCCAAGAAAATTCCTTCATCACTTATAATATCAAAATTTCCTATATCCTCCTCTCTCTTGATATAAAATTTGCTACCAAATACTCTGAAATATCTCTTAGTAGGAACATGCCCAAACCATAGCTCATAAGGGGTCTTACTGGTATCACATTTGATGTGAATTCTATTGAATGTGAAGACAACAGTGCTAATTGCTTCTTTCTAGTAGATCTTCAGAATATTCCCTCCAATCAACATAGTCCTTGTAACATCCAAGATAGTTTTGTTCTTCCTTTCAACAACTCCATTTTGATGAGGGGTTATAAGAGCAGATAATTGTCTTCTAATCCCATGCTTTTCATAGAATGAATTGAACTCACCAAAACTTAATTCTCCACCTCTATCAAATCTCAGACACTTTACCTTCAAACCAGACCCAGTCTCAATTTTTCTTTGAATATCTTGAACTTGTCTAGTGCTTTTGATTTCTCCTTCAAAAAGACCACCCACATCATCCTAGAATAATCATCAATTAGCAGCATAAAATATCTATCACCTTGCACACTTCTAACATTTGTAGGTCCACATAGGTTAGTATGCACAAGATCTAGTAATCCATCTGATGTATAATGTTTTCTCTTGAAAGAAATCCTTGTTTTCTTACCCAACTGACATTCCTTACATATCAGATTAACAAGCTTAACAATCTTGGTAGATCTCTAGCAACTTGTGTAGAACTGATCTTCATCATTGAATCAAAACTTACATGACACATTCTCCTATGCCACAACCAACTCTCATCAATCTAAGAAATCAAACAACTTTTCTCACTAATATTCAAATGAGAAATGTTACCTCCAGTCTTAGTTCTAGATGCAATCTCTATACCAAAGGCATTTAAGATCTTGCATTTTCCATCCTTGAATTGTAGATCATAACCTTTATCAACCATCTATCCAACTCTCACAAGATTATGCTTCAAACCTTCAACATACAAGACATCAGCAGTGTTATGCTTACCATCAAAAGATATAGAACCTCTCCCATGAATCACACAAACTTTGTCATCTCCAAATATAACTATTCCACCATCATACCTTTCCATACTCACAAATTTGCTTTTATCACCAGTCATATGATATGAACAACCACTATCAATTACCCATTCATATTTCTCTTCAACTTTATCAGCTAAGCTTTCTCCTCAATATTACAGCTAGTGGAATCAATAGGTACAAGTCCATCTTCCTTAATGGCAAGGAATACAACTTCATCTCCTTCAGGTTCTTCATCTATAATACCTTCATCAACAATATAATAATAGTTCTTATGATTTCTATACTTCGGATTAGGCTTGTAAGGCTTATCATACTTCATATTCTTTTCATATCTATCATTCCTATCATGGTTGTCAAACTTATCATGTCTGTCATACTTAGCCATTATCTCCGAGCATCTAGAAGAAAAATGTCTTATCTTATTACAAGAGAAACATTTCAAAGGCAACTTTTCATCATACTTACTAGGTCCTATAGGCAATCTCCGGGAAATTAGTGCTTCAAGTTCATCCAACTCTCTTTCTTTCTCTTACATCTCTTTTCTCTCTCTTTCATATCTAGATATTCTACACTCGTCGGGATCATATTTTTTCTTACTGGATGCAGATGCAGATACTCTAAATGTAGTCTCAAACTTTCCATGTGATCCTCCAAACTCACTCAGCTCAAATGTAGAAATCTTTCTAACCAACATATCTCTTTTTATTGTAGTCACACTCCATATGTCATCAATAGAAGCAACCTTATGTTTATAAGGAGGCAAAGATATCACCACCTTAGCAACAATTTCATCTTCCTCAATGGTTCCACCGACACATCTGATACCTAGGACAAGGTCATTTACCTTAGCCATGAAAGAGTGTATGTTCTCATCATCTCCCATCTTCAACATCTCATATTTTACTTTTAAAATAAGACACTTAGCAACCTTCACTTGTTAATCACCTTCATACAGAATCTCAAACTTTATCTAAATCTCATGTGTATCTGAAGTCTTGTTACATTTGTCATTTCAGAATCAGTTAGGGTACTAAGCAATGCTTCCTTCACTCTAATATTATGTTTAACTTCCTTGATCTCATCAAGAGTAGATAGTCCATTTAGAGGAATGGTATAGGCATTCTTTGTAATCTTCCAATAATCTTCACCAAGAAATTTGAAGTGCACTTCTATCCAGTCCTTCCATATAGAATAGTTACTCCCATCAAATCTCAGACTATCCTTTAAGATAACACCTTGAGCTGCCATCCCAGATCTCCTCAAACAATTAAGCTTCTACCAAAGGATATAGATCTGATACCAATTGTTGGTAGCAGCCAAGAAGGAAGACTGAGAAGGGGGGGGGGTGAATTATCCTTCACCAGATTAGAAAATTTAACCATGAAAATAGATCTGCTAAACTGGAGTAATAAGACAGATAAGAAAATTGAAAGCATAACACACAACACCAATATTTTTATGTGGAAAACCTGGTTAAGGGAAAAACCATGATGGGAACCTACCCATAGTAAGATGATACTCTATAGTAGTATGTGAAAATATTACAATGGGGAATGCATATGCATTGAGGCACACTGCTTAGAGATCACTACTAAAAAGTAATGGCCCAGAAGGCTACAACCCTCAGGGAAGTTTCATTGACTTATAATAAGATTTGGACTACAATCTGGAAGAAATGAACTGAAACAATAACATCTCCAAATGCCTGATTACAGTTCCAGTTAAGCACAGATGTCTTCTCTACAACACCAATCACTCCTTAATATCAACACCAAAGGATAAATCACTTATTTGCACATAAACCTCTCTCTGATAATGCAGACATAACATCAACACCTAAATTACATGACAATATCACCTATATATACAAATCATCAACCTTGATAACAAGGTCGGCTAAATTACCAACCCTCAATTACAAAATTACATCACATGATACAAAGATCTATTAGAAATTTGGAATTTATTATGTGTTGCATTGATGTTTTGTCATTGATGGCAACACTAGTTGCTTTGGTTGTTTATCGGTTTTAGATTGGTTCTGATAGAGTGGTTGATTATGATATTGATCCAGTAGGATCCAGTATGCTTTAGTTTGTGGAATTAGTTTGGATATTTCATTCATGCTATTTAGATGTGTATCACAATCAGTTGGTTCAAGATTTCATTACTAAGGATCTATCATTTGTTCTAGTACACCTTTTGGTCATCGGTAAGGGTTTTACCGATAGAAGTTTGTTGAATATATTTTGATGCATGTGATAAGTGGCATTGGTGTGGCTTCTAGATGGCTTTCAAGATGTTGTTGGTTATCATGTTCGTGTTCCAAATCATCGATGGTGTTGGATTTGGTTTATGGCGACCTATTTTGGGTCCAGTGTTATCTAAGTTATAGACCGACTTTTGTAACATGTTGGACGATGTTCCTGATGCGTTATTGGTAGGATTTAATGATTGGTTTAAAAAAAATTTTGGCATAAAATGACTTGGTTGATCATTGAATTATGGTTTTATGTTATTAATTTATTGTATTATCTTTTATGTAGCGGACCTAATTGTTTAGGTCTTAGGTTGGTATAAATATGATGTAAGATCTCATTGTAGATCATGGGTTGATAGAAAAAGGTTATGGGATGATTTGTCCATGAATAATGTTGTAATCATATGAAGAAGGTTTGGTCGACCATAGGTGATCGAATTGGGTTTGTGAGAAAGGTTTAAGACCTCTAATATTGAGCTTAACCGGAAGTGTACTCAAGCATAGGAGATGTTATACTTGCAGTTCACTCTTCTTTCTAGATTGTAGTCTGATGTTTATGTAGTCAGTGAGGCTCCTTTTTGTGATGAGCAGTGTTCTCTAGGATGTTGGCATTCTTGCATGTGTAGGCCCCTCATATTATAATCACATACTTACTGTAGAAGTATTATCTAATTCTGGGTAGGCTTCCCACCGTGGTTTTTCACTTTACCAGGTTTTCCACATACAAATCTTGGTGTCATGTGTTATGGATGGATGGTAACTGTTGTGTGATTTATGATTATGTTTAAATTATTTATCAGTCATTCTGGTATTTTGTTTATGCATTCCGATATTAAGTTTGTCTTTCGGTTTAACAATGATTTAAATGCTTGAAGTTCTATAATCTGGTGGCAACTGATTCACCCCCCCCTCTGCCCCTCTCAGTTGTCCTCCGGTTATCTAAGCTATCTAACAATTAGTATCAGAGATTTGTCCTCTCTATAGAAGCTTAACTACTTGAGGAAGATCATATCGTATCTTGCAACTCAAGTTCATCTACTGTTGTTTTTCAGAGAGAAATTTCTAGGCTTGATGGAACAAATTACAAGGTATGGAAGATTCAGATGGAGACTCATCTAAGATGTCTTAGAAAGGAGATTTGGGAGATCACTAAGAATGGTGTTACATCATTTAATCTGGCATCTAGCAATCCTCCTCTGGATGGTCTGGATAAAGAGGTTGAGAATGATTGTAGAGATATAGAAGCCCTTTTGTGTTCACTTTCTTATCAACAAATTATGGGACTAACTGACAAATCAACTACAAAGGCTATATGGGACAAATTGGAGACTCTGAATGAAGGTGACCCTACTGTCAAAATTGCTAAACTTGATGGTTACCAGGTAAGGTATAAAAGCCTAAAGATGGAAGAAGATGAAAGGATTACTGCTTTTATGGAGAGAGTTAATGAGATTGTTTTGGGAATTCAATGTTGTGGTGGATCTCTGAGTGAAGATGAAATAGTTTCTAAAGTATCAATATCTTTACCACTGGCTTATAAGATGAAGACTACTGCAATTAATGAGCTTAGAACTATGATAGACACCTCTGTTAATAGGGATACCTTGGTTGGGAAATTATCTGCTTTTGAGCTTGAGGAATTTGGACCTTCTGGAGCTATTAAATCTGAACCTACTTTTCATGCATCTACATCATCTACCGGAAAGAGTGATTGGAAAGCTTTATATGTGAAGGAACTAGAGAATATGAAGAAAGAAGATGAAGAGTTTGAGAATCTTGAAGCCTTATTTTCTATAAGAATACCTAAAGGACCATCAGGAATTAAGTATGAAGCAAAATCACCATTTAAATGCTTTGCATGTAATAAGATAGGTAATTTTTCATCCAGATGTCCTGAAAGGAATGAAAGATTTGAAGAAAGAGCTAGAAGATATTTTAGGCCTAACCATGATTATCAAAATAAGCATAAGTACAGGAAAAAAAATACAAATCATGCTACCATGAGGATGAGGAAGGTGTGGCTGATTCTGATGATGAAGTGACACAAGATTTAGCTAGTGGATCTAGCAATGGAAAGGAATGGGTTTTTTGAGCTATCAAGGAAGATGATTCGGTACCTAAAGAGAAGGCCCTTGCTGCTAAAATTGAAGACAAGGATGAATGGGTAATTGATAGTGGATGTTCACATCATATGACTGGAGATAAAAGGAAGTTCTTATCTATGCAAGAATTTGGTGGTTGTCTGGTTAGATTTGGAGATGACAAAGCGTGCATGATCAAGGGAAAAGGAACAATATCACTGATGGTAAGCATAATACTGATAATGTTTATTATGTTGAAGGTTTAAGGAATAATCTTTTGAGTGTAAGATAATTATTGGATAAGGGATTTTAGTTACAATTCAAGGATGGAAAATGCAAGATTATCAATAGATCTAGTTTGGAAATTACAACTGGTACATAGACTAAAGGTAATATCTTTCATTTGAACTCCGGTGAGAAGACATGTTTGATTGCAGAAATTGATGAGAGTTAGATATGACATAAGAGGTTGTGGAATGTGAATTTTGATTACATTGTGAAGATCAGTTCTACTAAGGCAGTTAGAGATATACCTAAGATTGTAAAGCCCTATAATCCGGTATGTAAGGAATGTCAAATGGGAAAGAAAGTCAAGATTTATTTTAAGAGTATACATGACAAATCTAATGATGTTCTTGATCTTATTCATAATGATTTGTGTGGTCCTTCTAGAATCAAAACTTTTTAGGGTAATAGATATTTCATGCTAATCATTGATGATTATTCTAGAATGATATGGGTTACTTTTCTAAGGGAGAAGTTTGAAGCATTTGCAAAGTTTAAAATCTTTAAAGCTAAAGATGAGACTGAGACAGGATTGAAGAATAAATTCTTAAGGTCAGATCAGGGTGGATAATTCACATCTGGTGAATTTAATAGTTATTGTGAGAAGAATGGGATAAGGAGATAGTTGTCTGCACCATAGACATCTCAGCAGAATGGAGTCGTGGAAAGGAAGAACATAACTATCTTGGATGCAGCTAGAACCATTATGATGGAAGCTAATCTGACTCATATATACTGGAGAGAAGCTATAAGCATGGCGGTATACACATTCAACAGAGTTCATATCAAAGGAGATACCGGTAAGACACCTTATGAGTTATGGTTTGGTCATACACCGACAGTTAAGTATTTCAAAATATTTGGTAGTAAATGCTATATCAAAAGAGATGATTCCATTGGAAAGTTTGATCCTAGATGTGATGAAGGAATATTTCTTGGTTATTCTAATAAAAGAAAAGCATATAGATGTTATAACAAAAGATTGCAGAGAATTATGGAGAGCACAAATGTCAAAGTGGATGAGCAGAACAAAAATCAAATCAGAACTTATGAGAGAGAATCGGTAGTGGAAATGATCATAACTGAACCTATAGCACCTATACTGGAACAAAATGTTGAACTAGTTACTCCGACAGTATCATAAAATTCAATAGTAACTCAAGATCAGGACAAAGGAACAAAAAATTAGAAGACTCCTAGATATGTAAGGCTGAATCATTCTAAAGATCAGATCATTGGAGACAAAAGCAAAGGAGTGCTGACAAGAAGAAGGTTGGCAGCTGATGATGTATATTTTATTTCTCAGGTTGAACCAACATCAATAAGAATAACACATGGACTTTATTTCCCCAACCTATAAATAAGAATGTTATTGGAACTAAATGGGTTTTCTTTTAAATTGAATGAGGATGGACAAGTTGTGAGGAATAAAGCTAGATTGGTTTGTAAAGGATATTCTCAGAAGGAAGGAATTGTTTATGATAAAACCTTTGCACCGGTAGATATGATTGAAGCTGTGAGATTATTTTTTTCTTATGTTGCTCATAAGAATTATAAGGTTTATCAGATAAATGTGAAGTGTGCAATTCTGAATGGAGATCTTGAAGAGGAAGTTTATATTGAGCAACCTTATGGATTTTCACTTTCAGATGATAAAAACATGGTTTGTAGGTTAAGGAAATCTTTATATGGATTGAAACAAGTGTTGGCATTATGTAGTTATTGATGTCAACTGGTATAGGATGTTACCGGTATCACTGACATTGATGTCAACTAGTGAACAAGAGGTTGGTGGCATTAGAGTTTAATGTCAACCAGAATAGAAGATGAACCGGTAAGGGAGAAGAGTTGATGTATTGTCATTCGTGACAACCAGGTGACCATCTTCATGCAAAAGGAAGAACCGACATGTACTGGTATGATTGATGTGCAGTAATGTGACCGCTCTTAAAAAGGGTTGTTGATATGGTGTTGTATACAACTAGGATGAAGAGATTGCATGATGAGCATTGGTTATGCTGAAGTGGTAGAATACTCTTTGGTTCACATCAACATCGGGGGAGAAGTAGAAGTATGAGAAGGCCACCAAATTTCTAGTGTAAGGATAACTAGCAGGTCTCCCATAGGATGGAGAAGCTTTCCCAAGCTAGGTGATTGGTTGCCAAAGTATGTTCCCTCTTGTGCAGGATGGCATATGTCATGTGGATGATTTATCCTCCCCTCAGTAAAGTCACACTTGTACTAGTAGAATGATTCCCTGAGATAGGCAGGAGAGTGAATACAGAGACTAGTTGTACAAGTGGAAGTTGAGGAAGCCTCCAGAGCATGAGATCAAAAATACACATCAGATAAGAAAGGTGTGGTACCAGGACAGTGAAGGAAGAATGAGGAGTTGAGATGGTGTGTTTGTCATTTTGACAGACTAGATGAGAGTAGAACCGGTTTGATGGAGAAGATTGCTGGTGAGTCTGCAAGAATATACAGGGGATACCGGGGTACTAAATGAAGGTTGATGCAGAATAGTTGGAGTGTGATGATTTGGTGTCATCAATGTGTCTCATTGGCAAGAAGGAAATTTTGTTACCCACTGGTAGACATATTCACTGGAATCTGCATTCATGATAGTTTACATGTTATGTCAACTGATGAAACATCAAAGAAGGGGCAAGGAAGATAAGGTTCTCACCTAATAAAGATAGAGTTAGTTGAAGGTTGATGACATGGTGTCATCAAGAGTGGTTACCAGTATGAAAGCCCACTGGTAATATGGACAAGGTGTAGGTGCAGAAGACTCCTATCTGATGAGAATGTGCATGTTTTGGATTGACATGTCTGGAGACCAGTTTGAGTGTTCTACCAGTAGTTCAGCATAGTGTAGACATGGTGAGGTAACCAGTAGAGTGTGAGACACCGCCAAAGTGGTGAAGTGCAGACACAAGGGTTACACTGGCAGATTAGAAAAGGTCATGACAAGAAGGACAACCGACAAGGCGGTTAGTGTTGGTAGGGTTGGTGAACTGATATGGGCATACCGGTTATGTGTGTGTTGGTATCCAAGATAAACTGACAGAGTAGTGTGATGAGGAGGATACCGACTATGATGCCATGTAGAGCTAGGGTGGCGAATGTGCAGAGGATGGTGATGTCTAGTGTCAAAGAGGTAGTTGTGATTAGTCTAACATTAATGGTGATTATGAAGCTCGAGGTATAGTTGTAGAGGTGTGTGGCTCGAGATCTAGGAAAAATTAATTATGCAGATCAAATTTTATGAAGAGAACAACTGAGCCATTTATGGTGATTGACTGAGGTGTACCGACAGACTAATTGCAGATTGGCAAAGATGGAAGGCGTGATCAAGAAGGCGTGTTAATGGTGGAGGTGTACAATTGATTGTTAGGGAGATCAGATCAGGCAAGATCTGATTGGATTTGGTTTTCCTCGAGGATGATGAGGAAACCCTAATCGCCTAGATTTTGAATTATCTTTTGACGGAAAACCAGGCTATAAATGTGTGGGCAAAAGACATTGTTAGTGTCGTTGCTAAAGAGAAGAAGATTACGTTGCTGCATCAGTGAAGTGCTCATCAAGAAGACAAAGAAAAGATTGAGTGTGAGGGAGAACCAGGTTGAAGAGTTCAACTAGTAGAAGTGCAGAACCGGTAGTGTACATATCGACAGAGAAGAAGAAAAACATTGTAGAGAAGGTTGACATAGAACCGATTGAGTGTAGTATTGGTGGAGAGCAACATAAAAGTTGAAGGAAGTAAGAACCAAGTGAGAGAGATGTGAATCGGTAAGAAGCAATAGTAAGAAGAAGAGAGTGAAAGAGAAGATCCAACAAGATAGTGACTAAGTTGGTGAAGATTCAGTTAGAGTGAGTAGAGAACTGGTAAGGTAGAGTAGATACCTTATTGACAGGGAAGTTTTTATTGAGATGTTACAAGATTCACTTGTAACCAGATTACTACCTTTGTATTTTTGAGTATAAGGTATTGTAATCACTAAGTTGTAGGTTGGTGCAGGGGTTGTAGCTCCTTTAGTCTGTAGCCTATAACCTATGTAGGGGTTGGTGCTCCTTTGAGTTGAAGATCATAAATCAGGGGTTGTAGCTCCTTGGGTTGGTGCCCTAAATTATGTAATAGAGTTTCATTGTGAGGCTGGATTAGAGCAGTATAATCCAACAGCATTTCTCACCGAGGTTTTTCCCATCTTGGGGTTTCCTCATTCATACTGGTGTTATGGGACGTCCCTTTATGTGTGATTGTATTTGTGTGATCTTTGCACTAAACGATAAGTCATTTTTGAGTTAGATCTATTAACTGGTATGCTCACATAGGATAGCTAAAGGGAAAAGTTTGAGAACCATTTATTCACCCCCCTCTTAGTGGAGATTTGTGTCTAACAATTGGTATCAGAGCCTAGGTTCCTAATTAGATGAGCTTTCTCCTTCTTTGGTAGATTTTGGCTCAAGGACACAATCATTTATTTAGTGTCAATCCCTGCTCCAATGTTTGATGGTTCAAACTATGCTTTTTGGAGTTGTAGAATGGAAGCCTACCTATCTTCCCTAGGTTATGATGTTTGGATGATAGTTGTTAATGGTCTCCCTATGAATGTATGTCCCCCCACTGGCACTAAAGAAGAAAGAAGATGTATATGTAATGAAGAGGCCATGAAGGCTATATTTAGTGGGCTCACTAGTGATGTCTCCTCATAGGTGGATAGATGCAAAACAACAAAGAGTCTATGAGTTAGACTAAATAATCTTTATAGAAATGAGTCATGCACTACTGAATCAGATTGTGGAAGCATGAAGGACAACAATGTAGACACATGTGGAAGTGTTGATAGCATATTAGTCAGTTGTTGTAGTTTTGATGAAGAGGAAACTCATCTCTTCATGGCACAAGAGACAAAAAGTGATGTGCACACATCAGAGTGTGATAAGGCAAACAAATACCACTAACAAGATGTGTTTGGGAGTGATGATGAAGATGAAGCTGAAGTAGATCCTGAAAGTGAACTGGTTAGTGCACTAGATGAGCTGCAAAGTGTTAGAAAGGATTTTAAGAATTACAAAGATTTAGTTCATGATGAATGTAGCCAGTTGAGAATATGCCTTGAAGAATCAAATAAAAATATTTGCATATTGAAATCTCAACTTGAAGAGGAAAAATGATTGACCAGTGAGTTGAAATCAGTCTTTGATGATAAGGAGAGAAGATGTGAGGATCTCCAGCTAGAAGTAGAAACAAAGGACAAAGAGTGTCTGAAGCTAAAAGAGGAAATGGAGAGCATCAGGAAAGACCTTGAGAAATGTCAAAATGAGCTCAAGATAAGGATCTGTTATGATGGTAGTATTGAGGCCTTGGACAAAATGTTAAGTAAACAAAAACATTCCAAGGATACTGAAGGATTAGGATGTGTTGCTGGTGAATACTCTACAAGCAAGGAGACCTCCCACAAATATATTCAATTTGTCTCCTCAAATGAAAATGGCAAAAGCCAAACCTTTACAGTCAAAGATACTCCAAGAAATAAGGTTGTCCTAACTTCAATTGGTGAAAACATGAAGAGGGAAGCTGGTGTTGCATGGAGATACAATGCAGATCTAAAAGGAAAAGGAAGGATGAGGGAAGATAGTGTTATAGGTAGCATGTATAGGAAAAGACCTCCTACTAGTAGAAGACAAAGAAATGTTGCTGCCACCAAGTCAAGACATGCATGGCAGAAGAAGAGATCAGATGGAAGATTTGCAAAGAATAGACAACCCTGGATCCATTCCTAGAGAAGCAAAAATATAGATGCCAAATTGGTTAGAACACCTCATGTTTGGCAGAATAAATTTGTAAGTAATAAGCCTCTTTTCTCTGGTTATTATTTTGGATGTAAAGATTATGGCCATAGGGCACAAGAGTGTAAAATAAGGTCTAGTAATAGACAAAGTGTGCTTCCTAGGTATAATAAATCAGATGGCTATAGATTTCATGCATATGAGCATAATGCATCTAAGGGAAGAAGCATGCACTCCTCTCTCCCAGTTTTGCAAATGTTGTATGTTATAACTCCAATAGACCCAGTCATAGAAGTTATGATTGCAAGAGAAAGAACTTGCATTCCTATGGCAACCAGAGGATTAATCATGCTCAGAGTGAAAGCAGTTACAGAGGATATGAGCAACATAGACCTGCATGGAACGTGAGGAGAAATGCTCCTGCACAATCAAGGAATTCAAGGAAATTGGTAACCAACGAAAATGGCATGGTCAGAAAAGGAAGAGAAAACTGGTATGTTAGAAGGTTCCCCAGTCATGAGATTGACATGGATGTTGTATGTCACTATAGCACTATCTACAGAGAAAGGACCTATGAGGAGAAGAAGGTCAATCGTGCTGCCAAGATTGTAGATGTGGAAAGGAAGGAAATCAAGAAAACATGGAGGAAGAAGCCAGAAGATAACAACATGGACCAGAATTGTGCATTTAATGCACAAGTGATATATCCTATGGCTTAAAGGAGATGCATGACTCAGGGGGAGTTACATATTGATCAGATCATTCACCCCTTAGTTGAAAGAGGACAAGGAGATAAACATGTTGTTGTTGGTAAGAGGAAGAAAATATGATGACAGTATGTGTGTAGTTACCACCTCGACCACACATCAAAGATGGTTTACTGCTATAGGTGAAATGAATGGTAGCAGAGGAAATTGGAACCAAAAAATAAAGGTAAAGACGAAAGAGTCCCAGTAGAAACAAGAGGTTGGTATGTGTAGCATATTACCGGCACGAATGTTGATCGATGTTGTAGATTATGTAAGTCAATGAGTTGAGGGATCATTGCAGTAACTCCTATAGCCTGGATGGATAAGATTATGTTTCAAGAGATATTGAAAAGGACCCGAATGACTCATGGTGGTCCGGTAGCTTATCTTATGAGAAAACTCCTTAATGGGTCAATAGGTTGGATATGTGACCTGCAGTTGGCATTGTGGTCATGATGATGGATGTCACAGGTGTTGAGGTGAGTCCTAGTTTGGGATTTGGCAGATGAGCAATGAAGACAAGAGATCTAAGGTTCAGGGGGAGTTTAGAGCTATATCCTCAGATTGATATCAGATATATTGAACATGGAGGCAGATCAAGCAGGTGGTCAAAGAAGGAGAGAGACCCATGTTTTCTATTGAGGGTTGTTTGGTACCTGAGCTTTCCATCTCAAGTGTTGATGATTGAGATGATGTTGTGCATAATCTTCAAAGGATGCGATGCACCTGGTAATAAGGGGAGAAAATATTTATGTCATCACTCGGTGGATATGAGGAATGTTATCCTGACAATGCCCTTTGTCATTGTTGTCAAAGGGGGAGAAGGTGACTATAGTATATTGGATACTACATGTATTGACATCAATTCCAAAGGGGGAGATTTTTGGCATTGTGTTGTCATTAATGTCAACCGGTATAGGATGTTACCAATATCACTAACATTGATGTCAACTAATGAATAAGAGGCTGGTGGCATTAGAGTTTAATGTCAACTAGAATAGAAGATGGATCGATAAGGAAGAAGAGTTGATGTGTTGTCATTGGTGACAACTAGGTGACCATCTTCATGCAGAAGGAAGAACCGACATGTACCGGTATGATTGATGTGCAGTAATGTGACCACTCTAAAAAAGGGCTGTTGATATGGTGTTGCATACAACCGAGATGAATAGATTACATGATGAGCATTCATTATGCTGAAGTGGCAGAATCCTATTTCGTTCACATAAACATCAAAGGAGAAGTAGAAGTATGAGCAGGCCACCAGATTGCTAGTGTAAGGATAACTAGCTGGTCTCCCACTGGATGAAGAATCTTTCCTAGGCTAGGTGATAGGTTAACAAAGTATGTTCCCTCTATATATAGGATGACATATGTCATGTGGATGATGTATCCTCCCCTCAGTAAAGTCACACTTGTACCAGTAGAATGATTCCTAAGATAGCCAGGTGAGTGAATGCAAAGACCGGTTGTACAAGTGGAAGATGAGGAAGCCTCTAGAGCATGAGATCAGAAATACACATCGGATAAGAAAGGTGTGCTACCAGGACATTGAAGGAAGAATGAGGAGTTGAGATTGTGTGTTTGTCATCTTGACAAACCAGATGAGATTAGAACCAGTTTGATGGAGAAGAATGTTGGTGAGTCTACAGGAATATATAGGGGATATCGAGGTACTGAAGGAAGGTTGATGCTGAACAATTGGAGTGTGATGACTTGGTGTCATCAATGTGTCTCACCGGCAAGAAGGAAAGTTTGTTGCCCACTAATAGACACATTTACCAAAATCTGCATTGGTGATAGTTGACATGTTATGTCAACTGGTGAAACATCAGAGAAGAGACAAGGAAGATAAGGTTCTCACCTGATAAAGATGGAATTCGTTGAAGGTTGAAGACATGGTGTCATCAAGAGTGGTTATCGGTAAGAAAGCCCACCAGTAATATGGATAAGGTGAAGGTGCAGAAGATTCTTATATGATGAGAATGTGCATGTTTTGGATTGACATGTCTGGAGACCGGTTTGAGTTTTCCACTGGAAGTTCAACACAGTGCAAACATGGTGAGGTAAATGGTAGTGTGTGAGACAGTGATAGAGCGGTGAAGTGCAGACACAAGGGTTACACCAGCAAATTAGAAAAAGGTCATGACAAGAAGGACAACTAGAAAGGTGGTTAGTATCAGTAGGTTTGGTGAACCGGTATGGGCGTACCTGTTATGTGTGTGGTCGGTGACCAAGCTAAACAGACAAAGTACTATGATGAGGAGGATACTGACTATGATTCCATGCGAAGTTGAGGTGGTGAATGTGCAAAGGATGGTGATGTCTTGTGTCAGAGAGGTAGTTGTGATGAGTCCAACATTAATGGTGTCTATGAAGCTTGAGGTAGAGTTGTAGAGGTGTGAAACTTGACATCTAGGATAGATTGATTGTGTAGATCAAAGTTGGCAAAGGGAACAACTGAGCCATTTGTGGTGATTGACTAAGGTGTGCCGACCGTCTGATTGCAAATTGCCAAATATGGAAGGCATGATCAAGAAGGCGCATTAATGGTAGAGGTGTACAATTGACTATTAGGTAGATCAGATCGAGCAAGATCTGATTGGATTTGGTTTGCCTCAAGGATGATGAGGAAACCCTAACCGCCTAGATTTTGAATTAGCTTTTGGCAGGAAAACTAGGCTATAAATGTGCAGGAAAAAGACATTGTTAGTGTCATTGCTGAAGAGAAGAAGATTGTGTTGCTACATCAATGAAGTGCTCATCAATAAGATAGAGAAAATATTGACTGTGAGGGAGAACCAAGTTGAAGAGTTCAACCAGTAGAAGTGTAGAACCGGTAGTGTATATATCGGTAGAGAAGAAGAAAAACACTACAGAGAAGGCATGCATAGAACTGAATGAGTGTAGTACCGGTGGGGAGTAGAAAAGAAGTTGAAGGAAGTAAGAACCAAGTGAGAGAGAGGTGAACCAGTAAGCAACAACAGTGAGAAGAAGAGAGTAGTGAGTGAAAGAGAAGATCCAGTAAGATAGTGACTGAGTTGGTGAAGATTCAGTTAGAGTGAGCAGAGAACTGGTAAGGCAGAGGAGATACCTTACTGGTAGGGAATTTTGTATTGAGAAGTTACAAGATTCACTTGTAATTAGATTACTAACTTTGTATTTTTGAGTATATGATTTTGTAATCACCGAGTTGTAGCTCGGTGCGGGGGTTGTAGCTCCTTTAGGTTATAGCCTATAATTGTCTAGGGGTTGGTGCTCCTTTGAGTTGAAGCTCATAAATTAGTGGTTGTATCTCCTTAGGTTGGACCCTAAATTGTGTAATAGAGTTTCATTGTGAGGCTAGATTGGAACAATAGACTCCAACAACATTTCCCACTGAGGTTTTCCCCATCTTGGGTTTTTCTCATACATAATAGTGTTATGGGACATCCCTTTATGTGTGATTGTATTTGTGTTGATCTCTCCACTAACCGGTAAGTTTGTTTTGAGTTAGATCTATTAACCGGTATGCTCACATAGGATAGCTAAAGGGAAAATTTGAGAACCACTGATTCACCCCCCTCTCAGTGGAGCATTGTGTCTAACAACAAGCCCCTAGAGCTTGGTATGCAAGACTAGATAAATATCTTTTGAAGCTTGATTTCACTAAAGGTAATGTTGATAGTAATTTATATTATAAAATCATTGATGATGACATATTGATTATTGAGATCTTTGTTGATGATATCATTTTTAGAGGTGAGGATAATTTGTGTATGGAATTCTCTAACAATATGAAGAATGAATTTGAGACGTCTGTGATTGGGGAGATGAGATTTTTTTTAGGTTTGCAGATTACTCAAACTAATAAAGGTATTTTCATCTATCAAACTAAGTATGCTAGAGAGATGTTGAAGAAATTTCATATGGAAAATTGTAAACGGGTTAGTACTCCTACGGTTACAAGTGAGAAATTGACAAAGAAAGATGCATCTACATCGATAAATCCTACTAGGGACAAGTCTATGATTGGTGGTTTGTTATATCTGACTCAGACTAGAATGGATATAATGAATGCAGTTTGTATTATATCAAGATATCATAGTGATCCTAGAGAAAAACATGAAAGTGCGGTGAAAAGTATTTTTCAAGTATTTGCAGGGAACAACTAAATATGGTTTGTGATATCTTAAAGATGATGACTTTACATTATGTGCATATACAGATGCAGATTGGGCTAGAGATGTTGATGACCAAAAGAGCACATCTAGTGGAGATTTCTTTCTTGGAAAGAAACCTGTTTCATGGATCAATAAGAAGTAGTCATGCACTTCTTTATCTACTGTTGAAGCTAAGTATGTTGTTGCTGCTAGTAATCGTACACAAGTTCTATGGATGAAGCAAATATTGAAGGATATAAAGGTGGATTGTAATGAACTGGTAGTTATTCACTGTGATAACTCTACTGCTATTGATATATCAAAGAATCTGGTATTTCATTCTAAGATAAAGAACATATCTACCAATTATTGTTATTTGGAGGAATTGATTATGTGTTGCATTGATGTTTTGTCATTAATGTCAACACTAGCTATTTTGGATGCTTTATCAGAACCCTTCTGGTCCCTGTAGGTTGTGATGTTTCTAGTTGGTTTGGATCTGACATGATCCAGTATGTTCTGGTATGTTTTGGTTATGGAATTGGCTTATTCATGCTACAAATGTTCATATTTAGTTAGTTGGTTTTGTTTTGGTGATCAGATGCTATCATGTTTTCTTGGAAGCTCGATTTGTGGTTTCGACGAGGGTTTCACCAACAGAGCTTTGTTGAAGATCTTTGATGATATGCATAAGTGTTGTTGGTGTAGCTTCTGGTATGGATTCAAGATGCTGATGGTGATCATGTTTGAGACTTGGTGGATTGGGATCATTGCTTTAACATGTGGACCTATATTGGGTCCCGGTTGATCTAGGTTATGGATCGGCTTAATGTAACGTGTGGATTGGATATCTCGATGTATTTCCAGGATGTCTTATGAGTTGGATATTATTTGTTTCATCTAATATCAACATATTTTGTAATTATGTAATTGTTTTATTGTCTGGTGGCCAACCCGATTGTTTACGGTCGAGGGTTTGTATATTTATGATGTAAGATCTCATTTTAGATCATCAGGAATGGGATATGGATATGTAATGTGCGAATAATGTAATATCATTCAGGTAGAGGATTTGGTTGATAATTGGAGATCTAATTGGGTTTATGTAAGAGGATTTAGTCCTCTGGTATTCAACTTAACTGAAATTGTACTCAGGCATAGGAGATTCTATCTTTGCAGTTCATTCCTTCCTCTAGATTGTAGGATGGATTTCTATGTAGTTAGTGAGACTCCTTTTGTGACGAGAAGTATGCTCTAGTCTATTGACCTTCCTGCAAGTGAAGGCCCCTCAATTGTAATTCACATACTTACTGCAAGAGTATTATCTGACTGTGGGTAGGCTTCCCACCATGGTTTTTTCCTTTACCAGTTTTTCCACATATAAATCTTGGTGTCATGTGGATGGTATTTATTCTCTAATTATTGTTTATGCTTAATTGGTTTAATTGCTATTTCACTATTTGGTTTAAGCATTCTAGTTTAATGTTTTGGGTTTTGGTATTGAAGTCTTAGGTGCTAATTGTTCCAGTAATCTATGACAATTGATTCACCCCCGTCTCTCAGTTGTCTTTTGGTTATTTGAACTGTCTAAGAAGTATAAATTTTTAAAGGATAAGGTGGAAGCAAATGAAGTCAAACTAATTTATGTGAACACTAAAGAGCAGATTGCAAACAATTTCACTAAACCTTTGCCTAAACAATCATTTGAGTACTTCAGAGACAAGTTGGGGGTTTCTGCCCCTCTGATAGAGACCTGAGTGATGCTAATTGGCATCAGTCCAATATGCATTATCAGAGTTATTACTCATTTTGGATTGATATGGCGGTGCTACTACTCAAGGGGAGTAGTTAGCTGTATGTTTCAGAGGATTTATGATTTTTTTTTATGTTTTATGCTAGATCTTTGGCATTGATATCAAAGGGGGAGAGATACATGTGAAAAATAGAGCTTAACAAAATATCAGTCAAAGGGAGTTTGGCTCAGAACTTCATTGCTATATCATTTTGTGGGATATTGTTGGTTATCTTCCATTGGGGAAGACCCGTTTGGCATTTCTTGGCACTTGGATGTTTTTCACATCTAGTGTTGCCATCAATGCCAAAGAGGGAGATTGTTGGCAATCTGGAATTGATTATGTGTTGCATTGATGTTTTGTCATTGATGGCAACACTAGCTATTTTGGTTGTTTACCAGTTTTCGATTGGTTTCGGTAGAGTGGTTGATTATGATATTGATCCAGTAGGATCCGGTATACTTTTGTTTGTGGAATTAGTTTGGATTTGTCATTCATGCTATTCAGATGCGTATCACAATCAATTGGTTCGAGATTTGATGACTCAGGAGCTATCATTTGTTCTACTAAGACTTTAGGTCACCGGTAAGGGTTTTATCGACAGAGCTTTGTTGAAGATATTTTGATGCACATGATAAGTGGTGCTGGTGCGGCTTCTAGATGGCTTTCAAGGTGATGTTGGTTATCATCTTCATGTTCTAGTTCTTTGATGGTGTTGGATTTGGTTTATGGCAACCTATTTTGGGTCTAGTGTTATCAAGGTTATGGACCAGTTTCTGTAACATGTTGGAGGATGTTCGTGATGCGTTACCGATAGGATTTAATGACTGGTTTACATTATTTCAGCCTAAGTTGACTTGGTTGATCATTAGATTATAGGTTTATGTTATGAATTTATTGTATTATCTTTTAGGTGGCCGACCTAATTGTTTAGGTCCTGGGTTGGTATAAATATGATGTAAGATCTCATTGTAGATCATGGGTTGACAGAAAAAGGTTATGGGATGATCTGTGTACGAATAATGTTGTAATCATATGCAGAAGGTTTGGTCTATCATAGGTGATCGAATTCAATTTTTAAGAGAGGTTTAAGGCCTCTAGTATTGAGCTTAACCGGAACTATACTTAGGCATATGAGATGATATACTTGCAGTTCACTCTTCTTTCTGGATTGTAGTCCAATGTTTATGTAGTCACTGGGGCTCCTTTTTCTGATGAGCAGTGCACTCTAGGCTATTAGCCTTCTTGCATGTGCAGGCCCCTCATATTGTAATCACATACTTATTGCAAAAGTATTATCTAACTATGGGTAGGCTTCCCACCGTGGTTTTTCCCTTTACAAGGTTTTCCATGTACAAATCTTGGTGTCATATGTTATGGATGGATGGTAACTATTCTGTGATTTATGTTTATGTTTAAATGCTTTATCAAACATTCTGCTA